>NC_057802.1:374477455-374731121 GCF_018294505.1 Triticum aestivum
ACGCCGGCAGGTCGGGTGATGTGGCAGCGTGCGGTTGGGAGAGGAGGTGGCGGCGGACGTGTCCGGCGCTGAGGAAGACGCGTCCGGCGGCGCGGAGGAGATTTTTAGGGTTTCATCTGCGGATTATTTCGGGAGGGATGCAAATATATAGGTAGAGGGAGCTAGGAGAGTCCAAATGAGGTGCGGTTTTCGCCCACATGATCGTGATTTGGTGGGTTTAGGCTGTTTAGAGAGGGGGTTTTGCTGCAACACACAGAAGGCATCTGCGGTTACCTGGTTAACCGTTGGAGTACCGAACGACCTCCAAATGGAACGAAACTTGACCGGTGGTCTACCGGTGGTATACCAAGGCCACTTGACAAGCCTCGGTCCATTCCGAGAACGTTTGACACCCGCTCACAAAAGAAAACAAGAGGGGTGCGCCGGATTGCAAAACGGACAACGGGGAAAATGCTCGGATGCATGAGACGAACACGTATGCAAATGCAATGCACATGATGACATGATATGAAATGCATGACATGAACAAAATACAAAACGACAAACAAAACCCGACCACGAAGGGAATATCATAACACATGGCCGGAAATGGCAAGAGTTGGAGTTACAAATATGGAAAGTTACATGCGGGGTGTTACAACACTCCACCACTACGAGAGGATCTCGTCCCGAGATCTAGGACTGAAAGAACTCCGGATATTCGGAACGGAGATGGTCCTCGCGTTCCCAGGTGGCTTCCCGGTCGGAATGGTGCGACCACTTCACTTTCAGGAATTTGATTGACTTGTTGCGAGTCTTGCGCTCAGTTTCTTCAAGAATAGCAACGGGGTGCTCATGATAAGACAAATCTTCTTGGAGGTCAATCTCTTCGAAGTTGATAGTGCGCTCAGGCGTCTTGAAGCACTTGCGGAGCTGTGACACGTGGAACACATCATGCACGTTCGCGAAGTTGGAAGGAAGCTCAAGTTGATAGGCGAGGTCGCCTCTTTTGCCAATGATCTTGAAAGGACCCACGTATCTAGGGGCAAGCTTCCCTTTGATACCGAAGCGACGAGTGCCTTTCATTGGAGAGACGCGGAGGTAGACATGGCCTCCGATCTCGAAAGCCACATCCCGGTGCTTACTATCATATTAACTCTTCTGGCGCGATTGCGCGGCTTTGTGATTATCACGGATGACTTTACACATTTCTTCAGCTTCTGTGATTAAGTCATTGCCAAGAAGTTGGCGTTCACCAGTCTCTGACCAATTGAGAGGGGTACGGCACTTTCTGCCATAGAGAATCTCGAATGGGGCCTTGCCCGAACTTGCTTGGAAGCTGTTGTTGTAGGAGAACTCGGCATGGAAGACAATCTTCCCATTTCATGCCAAAAGAAATGACACAAGCCCTGAGCATATCTTCAAGAATTTGATTGACTCGCTCGACTTGGCCACTAGTTTGAGGATGGAAAGCTGTGCTGAAGCGAATGTTTGTGCCCATGGCCTTCTGGAAGGAGTCCCAGAACTTAGAAGTGAAGATGCTTCCACGATCTGAAGAAATCAATTGTGGAATGCCGTGCAAGGAGACAATCCTGGAGGTGTAAAGCTCTGCCAACTGAGCTGCTATGATAGATTCTTTGATTGGAAGGAAATGAGCCACTTTAGAAAGCTTGTCAATGACAACGAAGATAGCATCATTTCCGCGCTTTGACTTTGGAAAACCAGTCACGAAGTCCATTTCGATATGATCAAACTTCCATTCTGGGATAGCAAGAGGTTGGAGGAGACCAGCTGGTCGTTGGTGTTCTGCTTTCACTCTTCGACAGACATCACATTCATTCACGAATTGAGCGATTTCTCGCTTCATTCGAGTCCACCAATACGACTGCTTGAGGTCATGGTACATCTTCGTACTTCCAGGATGAATGGAAAGAAGAGAATTGTGCGCCTCGTTCATAATGACTTTCCTTAGATCACCTTTAGGAACCACAATCCAGTCCTCGAAGAATAAAGTGTCTCTGTCATCAATGCGATAGCACTTGTATTTGGAAAGACCCTTGTCGATACCACGTTTCACCTTCTTCACCATGGTATCCAGGAGTTGTGCCTCACGAATTTGATCTTCCAAAGTAGGAGAGACTATGAGGTTGGCAAGAAAACCTTGAGGAACAACTTTGTTGAGGATGTAGACCTTAGAGTCACCCGCCAGGAGGGGCCGGGTTACTCTAATGGTCATTACCAGAAGCCCGGAGCCAAGCTTGAAGACGATGGGCCAGAGATGGGCTTAAGAGCCGGATATGGCTTAAGGCCCGTAGTTACAATCATTATTATGGTAGAACTTGTAGTGCAAGGCAAGTATGATTGAGAGTCTGAGCCGGACACTCTTATGAGACGGCCGGGACTCTGAGGGCTGCTGGGCGTCAGCCTCCCTATATAAGGGGACGACCCGGCAGCGGTTTGAGGGGAAGATCTATCTCATCGAGAGCCGGGCATAGCAGTTTAAGCTCCCTGGTGATCGTAACCCTAATCAATACCACCACAAACTGGACGTAGGCTTTTACCTTCATCGTAAGGGGCCGAACCAGTATAAACCCTCGTGTTCCTTGTCCCACATTAACCCCTTCAAGCTTCCTAGTTGCGATGGCTCCACGACTAAGTCCTAGCTCGAGGACATCTGCCGTGACAATTCCACGACAGTTGGCGCCCACCGTGGGGCCGGCGCACGGTGGATTTGAGTTCTTGAAGGGCAGCTTCGAAGGGCTCAAGGGATACGCTGTGGGCTGGATGACCAAGAGTCATCGCGGCAAGCTCTACATCGACGATGCAAACTGGGGCCCCGATGCCGGCTCAATTGAGTACGGGTACCGGGTCCCCTTCGGCGGAATTCATGTTTTCATTGGCAAGATTGGTGAACCGGGCCCTGAGCCGGGTCTCTGCGCCGATCTCATCGAGACGGCTCAGCTTGCGCGACCCGCCCGGGCCCGGCCTGCCTTAAGGCATGCTTTTGTGGGGTGTATCCATGGAGGACTCTCTGATCGATCTAGGTCTGGTGATGAGACGGCCGCCGGCTCTGACGGCGAGTCGGCCACCGATGAATCAAACTCGTTGTACCAACTTCAGGATGGCAGGCTCATGGGTTGTTCCGATGGTGACAGTATTCCGGACCTATTTAAGCCGCCAAGTCAGGTTGGAGTTTTTATGGCTGGTGTGCAGCCTGTTCAAAACCCCGCTGCTGGAGCGGGAAACCCGGTGCCTTCTCCGGCTCAGGTGCTAATGGATCTCACGGACAAGATGACAGCCCTGTTAACCGCCACGGTTGACCCGGCGGATCAAGCTCGGCATGACGCGGAGGTGGCACAGTTAAAATTGGATCTAGTGAAGGCTAAAGAGGATCTTGCAGCGGAAGGGATCAGGCTGGCTGCGGAGAGGGCGGCTCTCGATGCCCAAACTCAGCTGATCCAGGCGCAATCCTTCCAACTCATGATGGATCAGAACGCGGCCAATGAGGTCATGAGAAGGAGGTATCAAAAGACCCAATCTCGACTCCCTCCGGTTTACGATCCACGCAACCTCTTCAACACGCCAGGTGCAGGGTCTAGTAACTCGCCAGGGGTCATAGCGCCCGGGTCCGGACCCCTTACCCAGCCACGAGTGATGGGGCCTCCCCAGGTGCCACCTGCCCCGCCTCAGTACGTGCCAATGCCCCCGGGTCATTATAATAACCCGCTGGAGAACATGGTCGCTGCAGCAGCACGGCTGGCGGCTCTCTCAGTTGACGGCGACTCTCCAACGGCTATTGAAACCCGCCGGGTCAGGGAACTCCTTCAGACAGCACTGGCGCAGCAAGAGGCGTACTCCTACAGCCAGGAAAGGATCCACTCGACCCCTCGTCCAGGCCAGAGCCCGAGTTACAGCCGGCACATGGTCTCAGCAACCGGCTCAAGTAACGTCCGATGCCATGACCCGCCCCCTGGCCGTGGCCCGGCTCATAATGGAGCCTTTTACGCAGCAGACCAGGACAAAGCGCGGCAGGAGGCGGAGCAAGTGCCTCAATTGACGGCTTACCAGACCCCCCCGGCTTATCCGACGACTTCCGTCGACGTGGGGATCCCTACCAAGACCGGGGGTGTCCCTTGTTTAGTGCCAGCTATCCGTAATGAACGTCTACCTAAGGACTTCAAGGGCCCTAGGAAGGTGCCTAATTACACAGCTGACCTACAACCCGCGGCCTGGATCGAGAGTTATGAGATGGCTATGGAGCTGCTGGAGGCCAGTGAGGCAGCCATGGCGAAGTATTTCACCATGATGTTAGATGGGACTGCCCGCACTTGGTTGAAGGGGCTACCACCGAATTCCATTGGGTCTTGGGCTGAGCTGAAAGCCCGGTTCATCCAAAACTTCAAAGATACCTGTAGGCAGTCTATGTCAATCATGGATTTGACTAACTGTAAGCAGCAGGAGGGTGAGTCTACGACACATTGGGTTCGCCGGGTTAAGGAGATCATACACTCGTCAGATAAGATGGATGCCGGCTCAGCGGTTTTAATGCTGGAGAAGAATTGTCGTTTTGTGCCCCTGAAGATGAAACTCGGGCGGCTTAAGCGCGACTGCAGTGATATGGGTACACTAATGGCGGCTCTTGTCAAGTATGCCGATTCTGATGGTACCAAGGATCCCCCTTCAGATGATGAAAGGACAGGGAAGGGAAAGAAGAACGGCAATGGCAAGGGTCCTCAGTTTAACCCGGGGAGCCAAGGACGAGGCAAGCGCAAGGCTGATGGCAACCTAGAGTTTGTAGCCAACGCCAGCTCACAAGGTAATAACCAGCGACGAAAGGGGAGGCCCCCTCCCCGAGGCGGCGGGTCAGGTCCGACGCTGGAGCAGCTGTTGAATGAACCTTGTCCAAGGCATGGCTCTAGAGAGAAGCCAGCGACTCATCTGTGGAAGGATTGTGCAATCATGAAGGCTTTTAAAAATTACAATGGCCCGGGCGGCGGCTCAGGCGCCGGCGGCTTTCATGGCCCGGGCGGCGGCTCAAATTCCGGTCCTCAGAACGGTCAAGGGGGCTTTAATCAGCAGTCTGGCCAGGGTCATCAACAGCAGCAGGGGGGTTATCAGACCAATCCAAAGCAGCTTAGTGCTGGACAGTATCATGTGTTTACCACTAGTCTGTGCAAACGAGATCAGAAGCTTCACAAGAGGGCTGTGAATGCTGTGGAACCGGCGGTTCCACGCTACTTGCGGTGGTCTGAGCAGCCTATAGTGTGGAGTAGGGAGGATCACCCTCCCCGGGTGGATAACCCGGGCCACTTGGCCTTAGTGGTGGCTCCTCAAGTGGGAGGATATAAGTTCACAAAGGTGCTCATGGATGGAGGCAGCAGCATCAACATCTTCTATTATGAGACCTTTCGCCGTATGGGGTTGATTGATAAGAACCTCAGCCAATCAAACACTATCTTCCATGGTGTAGTACCTGGTAAGTCGGCTTATCCAGTCGGCAAGATCGAATTGGAAGTGGCCTTTGGTGATGAGAACAACTACAGGGTGGAGAAATTGACCTTTGAGGTGGTCAAGATAAGAAGTCTGTACCATGCTATATTTGGACGGCCGGCTTACGCCAAATTTATGGCACGGCCGTGTTATGTGTACTTACAACTCAAGATGCCGGATCACAATGGGACCATTACGGTTCACGGCAGCCGGAAAGTGGCTCTGGAGTGTGAGGAAGGCGACGCGGTTTATGCAGAGTCTGTTTGTGCTACAGAGGAGTTGAAGTTTTACAAGGACAATGTTGACCCAACAGATATGACATCTCTGAAAAAGCCGACTACGGAGAGTGAGCCGGCGATGAAATTCAAGTCAGCTGATGAAACTAAGCTCGTTGATTTTGTTCCAGGAGATTCATCTCAGCAGTTTGCATCAGTGCCAATCTGGATCCAAAATAGGAAAGCGCGCTCATCGAGTTCATCCGTGAGAATAGGGACATCTTCGCATGGAAACCTTCTGACATGCCAGGTGTACCTAGAGAACTCGCTGAGCATACTCTCAATGTTGATCCGAAATTTAAGCCGGTCAGATAGTTCCTTCGATGATTTAATGAAGAGAGGCGGAAAGCTATTGGTGAAGAAGTGGCCCGGCTCTTGGCGGCCGGGTTTATTGTTGAAGTCTTTCACCCAGAGTGGCTAGCTAACCCGGTGCTCGTACTCAAGAAGAACGGCACCTGGCGGATGTGTGTGGACTACACGGACTTAAACAAGGCGTGTCCGGCTGATCCTTTTGCCCTCCCCCGTATTGATCAAATCATTGATGCTACGGCAGGTTGTGCACGCTTAAGTTTCTTGGATGCTTATTCCGGATATCATCATATTAAGATGGCAGTTAAGGACCAGGAGAAGACGGCGTTCATCACTCCCTTTGGAGCCTTCTGCTATGTGTCTATGCCCTTTGGACTCAAGTGTGCACAGGCGACTTACCAGCGTTGTGTACAGAACTGTCTTCATAAACAGATTGGGCGCAATGTTCACGCTTACGTGGACGATATTGTGGTTAAGTCCATAAAAGAGGAAACCCTGATAGATGATTTAAGGGAAACCTTTGATAATCTCCGGGTCTATAAGATGATGCTTAACCCGGCCAAGTGTGTCTTTGGTGTTCCTGCAGGCAAACTCTTGGGTTTCTTGGTGTCTGACAGAGGCATTGAGGCTAACCCGGAGAAGATCAAGGCCGTCACCTCCCTGGCCAAGCCGGCGTGTATAAATGATGTTCAGCGCTTGGCGGGTCGCATCGCTGCTATGAGCCGGTTTATAAGCCGTTTGGGTGAGAAGGCCATGCCCTTATATCAGTTGATGAAGAAAACTGATAACTTTGTCTGGAATGATGCAGCTAATACCGCCTTTGAGGATTTGAAGAAGCAGCTGGCAGAGCCCCCAGTCCTTGCGGCTCCGGTTGATAAGGAGCCCTTACTACTGTATGTGGTGGCAAACGCACGAGCCGTCAGTGTGGCTATTGTGGTGGAGCGCAAGGAGGAGGGTAAGGAGCATCCGGTTCAGCGGCCGGTCTATTATGTCAGCGAAGTGCTCATTGAGTCCAAGCAGCGGTACCCGCATTGGCAGAAACTTGTGTATGGTGTGTTCATGGCGAGCCGGAAACTTAAGCATTATTTTCAGGGTCATCCCATCACTGTGGTCAGTGCTGCCCCCCTTGGTGATATCATTCAAAACAGAGAGGCCACAGGGAGAATTGCTAAGTGGGCTATAGAACTTGGACCTCATGGTCTCAAATATGTGCCACGCACTGTTGTTAAATCTCAGGCCCTGGTGGATTTCATCAATGATTGGACGGAGTCACAAGTGCCCGAGCAAAAGCCGGATAACACGTGTTGGACTATTCACTTCGATGGGTCCAAGCAGTTGGAGGGCTCGGGGGCTGGCGTTGTATTGGCTTCCCCTAAAGGTGACAAGTTCCATTATGTGCTACAATTGATGTTTCCTTGCACTAACAATGCGGCTGAGTACGAGGCCTTGCTCCACGGTCTTCGGATGGCTAAGGAGATGAGCTTGAGCCGGGTAAGGTGCTTCGGTGACTCAGACTTGGTGGCTCAACAAGTATCAGGCAAGTGGGACTCTAAGGACCCTCTAATGGCGGCTTATCGCCGCGAAGCGGATGCCATTGCTGGGCATTTTCAGGGCTACCAAGTAGAGCACATTGATCGCAGGAAGAACGAGGCGACTGATGCTCTAAGCCGACTAGGCTCTCAGCGAAAGCCGGTGCTGCCTAACACTTTCCTGGACGTCCTGTATAGCCCTTCGGTTAAATTGCCTACGGAGGAAGACTTGGCTGTCCCTGACCCGGAGGCGCGACTGGTGGCGGCTCTCCATATCATACCAGACTGGACAGTGCCATATCTGGCTTACATGACCCGGGGCGAGTTGCCTGAGGATGAAACTTCGGCCAGGCAAATAACCCGGCGGGCTAAGTCAATGATTGTTATCGATGGTGAGTTGCATCATCGCAGTGTTACAGGAGCATTTCAGCGTTGTGTCTCCCCTGAGGAAGGACAAGAGATCTTGCGTGAGATCCATAAGAGTGATTGTGGCCATCATGCCGGCTCAAAGTCCCTTGTGGCCAAGGCTTTCCGTCATGGTTTTTATTGGTTGACGGCTCATGCTGATGCAGAGGACTTGGTCAGTAAATGTGATGGTTGCTAGAGGTTCTCACGACGGGCTCACGTGCCGGCTCAGGAGCTGAGGATGATCCCAATCACTTGGCCCTTTGCGGTTTGGGGGCTTGATATGGTTGGACCCTTTAAAAGGTCCAAGGATAAGAAGACCCACCTCTTGGTGGCAGTTGACAAGTTTACCAAGTGGGTTGAAGCGGAGCCAGTTAGCAAGTGTGATGCAGCCACGGCGGTTCAGTTTATGAAAAAGGTGATCTTTCGCTTTGATTTTCCACACAGCATTATAACTGACAATGGCACCAATCTTTCCAAAGGCGCCATGGAGGAGTTTTGTCAACGAGAGCATATCCGACTTGATGTTTCCTCCATGGCTCATCCTCAATCCAATGGTCAAGCTGAGAGAGCTAATCAAGAGATTCTAAAGGGTATCAAACCCCGGCTTTTGGTCCCCTTGCAACGGACGCCGGGTTGTTGGGTGGAGGAGTTGCCCTCCGTCTTATGGAGCATCAACACCACTCCTAACAGGTCTACAGGCTTCACGCCTTTTTTCATGGTTTATGGAGCAGAAGCAGTCCTCCCCAGTGACATCCGTCACGACTCACCTCGCGTGGCGGCTTATGTTGAGACAGATAACGAATAGGCGCGCCAAGATGCTCTTGACTTGTTGGACGAACAGCGTGATGTGGCAGCAGCCCGTTCAGCGATTTACCAACAAGACCTGCGTCGTTATCATAGCCGCCGGGTCAAATCCCGGGTCTTCCAGGAAGGCGACCTTGTGCTCCGGCTCATCCAGGATCAAACAGATGCACACAAGTTATCCCCGCCTTGGGAAGGGCCCTTTGTGGTCAGCAAGAACTTGCACAACGGGTCATATTACCTCATTGACATTCGGGAGCACAAAGATTCACGTAAGTCGGAGGAAGAAACCCGTCGGCCATGGAACATAGCTCAGCTTCGGCCTTACTACACTTGAGCCACCGGCTCTCGTGGTGTACATATTTCTCTCAGCCATGTGTATATTATGATAAGCAATAAAGCAGGACCTCTGTCCTTTTTTCTCCTCCAAATATGCATGTGTTGTTCTTATTGCAAGATTACATGATGACTTAAAGGAGGATCCGGTTTATGATCGTATTCGAATCTAGCCGTAAGCAGTAAAGTCACTTGGGGGCTTCCTGTTCAAACATGGGTCGTATTCGAACCAAAGAGAACATAGCTGTCGATACCCATTTGATTGGCAACGTGCCGAGCTCATTGGGAGGTTACCTTTGGTCAAATTTGAATCATAGTTTAACCCCTCTAAGAACCGACGTGGATCGTATTCGAATCAGCGTCATTAAACAATTCTTAAAATCACTTGGGGGCTTCCTGTTCAAACATGGGTCGTATTCGAACCAAAGAGAACATAGCTGTCGGTACCCTTTTGATTGGCATCGCCACACCCACTGGGGGCTATATGATCGTATCCGAATCTTAGCTTAACCCCCTTGGGCCGGGTCTCTGGTCGTATTCGAACCGGAAGCCCCTAAGCTTTTCTGCTTTATTACAAGTTTACTCTAATTATATCAAGGTGTGCACAGCCGGGTCTCACTCTACCAGCTTAACTTTGGTTTACAGTGTTAGTTGAACACCATGTGTGTCATTAAGGTAAGTAAATCGGAGTTAAGGTACCAACCTCGTTACCCAGGTTATCTAAACCGGAAGTATGCTTACAGGTTGCTAAGTGTGTTATTACGGTTGTATTCAGGATCCTATTGAAGACAAGTCCTTTTTGATTCATATTCCGGGTTATCTAAAATTTATGATTCTCAAGACGGTAAGCCGCCTCGAGACTTGTGATTTGCCCCTCTATGCAGGATAATTAAAGGCACCTCTTTGAGGTTAAGAAAAACAAAGGATTGATTATGACCCGGAGAAATATCAAAGAGGCAACTTCAAAAGGCTTTCGCATTCAATACGTGCACGATGGCACGGCAGAGATGAACTGTTACACCTACTCTATTACAAAACTCATCAAGTTTAAAAGGGTGGAACATTGTTTGGTAAACCGCTAGCCGAGTTATGATGCCCGCTGAGTTGAAGTCTCCGGCTCGTTCCTATCCTCTCCTCCGGCTGATCCCAAGACCTGGAAGGTTGATGACTTCCAGTCGATGCCGCTGAGAGCTTCGAATTGGGCTTCTTCGTCAATTAACCCGGCCGGGTCAATCTCCGGGGCGAACGTGTGCTGACGAGCCGGCGGGATCAGGTTGAGGGCTTCATAGCGAGGGGTTGGAATCCTCTGATTCTCCGTATCATAACCCGGCTGGTACTTGGTCAGATCGGTGTCGTTCCCGATAAGGGTGGCCACCGGGCGTACAGCCTTCACGCATGCCGCGAAGTCCTTCTGATCGAAAGCTGAGCCATCTTCCTTCAGGCTTGGATAGCCAAGGGCGATGTCCGCCGGGTCTAACTCCGGCAGGAATGCCTTGGCCCGGCTCAGCGCGGCGATTGCTCCGGCTCTTGCAGAAGCCCGTCGCAGCTCTTGGATCCGCTGAGGCAGAACGGCGAGCCGGCGCAGGACTTCTGCCAGGTGAGTCGGCACCTCGTTGGATAGGGCCACCACAGCGAAGGCACGCTGCGACCCAGTGTAGAGCTGCTCCACCAGGGTATACACGGCCTTTAGCTTGGTGACCACGCTCTGGTTGAGGTTGGCACTTCTGGGACCTGTTTAACAGAATCAGATAAGCCGGCGACAAGGATGAATCATGAGATATAAACACTTTAAACTTACTGAAAGCCGGTGAGGCGACTTACCGAAGATGGCGGCCACCATTTGGGAAACCTGGCGCTTTAGGCCGGAGAGCTCGGCGGTCTTCTCAGAGAGAGCCTTTTCCGCCTGTTCCGCCCGGGTCACCAGTGCGGCCTTCTCCTCGGCCCAGGCTTTCCACTCAGCATCAAATTCTGTCTTCAGCTTTTCTTGAGCGGCGATGCTGGATACAAACTTGGCGTTTGCCTTCCGGGTTTCCATCTCCTGCGTCTTCAGCCGGCTCTTGAGATCCGCAAGGTCCGCCTCTAGTTTCTTGCCAACAGCCTGCATAACTTTTCGGGTTATGGCATGAACAGTTACTATATAAGTCCCAAGCGTTTTCCAAGCAAAGACACTTGGCACTTGGGGGCTAATGCATATTGAACGTGTCTATCTACAAATTGCCGGTTCAATGGAGTAAGCCGGAACCTAAGTCTACAACATATTCAATCATAAGTCGTTGACTTGGGGGCTAGTATGGTAAAGGTAAATTATGCAGTAAGTCGGAGGGCAAAAGGATGTTACCTCAGACTTCTGCTGGATCTGGGTCACCATGGCAACCTCGGCGTCCCGGCTCTTGTGCACTTGGCTGATGTAGCCAGAGACGACCTCTCCAATGCTCAGGTTGGTGTAGTCGGAGAGGTCCAGGTTCACCCGGTGGGGCTGCAGCAACTCCCCCTTAGCGGAGCACTTGGCCAGCACGGTAGGCCTCCCCGGCTCAACGAACTCCGTCCGGGTGATTACCACGTCCGGGTCATTTGTTGGTTGGGCCGAGCCGGTGGCCACCGGGTCAGCAGAAGCTTCTTCAGGCGCCATGTCCATTGGAGTGGTGGCTTCGGGGGCGGAGGCAGCTGGCGGGTCTTGGACCGTCACCTCCGGTTCAGGCAAATCCGGCACTCCGGCTGATCTGGTCTTCTTTGCTCTTTTGGTGAGTTTTGCCTGGGCACTGAAAGGACAGAAGTGTTAAGCACACAAAGAGTAAGTACAGACAAATATAATGTGGGATGGTTGTCATTACCCGGGCACGGTCTTGAAAGTCGGAAGACTCGACTGCATGGAGTCGCCCGAAGAGGGGGAGGTCTCCTGATAATTGGAGTCAGAGGAATTGAGAGGCTGACGGATAACACCCGCCAACGGATGAAAAGGGTACAAGTGGGAAAAAACCTCAGTTCGACGCTTCCTTGTTGCGTCAGGTAACCCGGCGGAGAGGTCGGTGTCCTTGTTGGTCCGGGTGTAACGCCGGCTTTCATGAACCTGTCGCTTCAAAATAAATTGAGGGTCTTGATAAGCTAAAGGATGTGAAAAGCTTACTTTCCGGGTTACCCTTCGGACTTTCAGCTGTGGCAAGGGCTCCGAGTCGGAGGAAAGTGACATTACCTCTTCAACCACCGGGTTACTGGCGCCGGTGTCATCCTATCAATGAGCAAGTGTTGATAAGGCGGACAGTAGCAAACAACAAATACAGCAAGAACTTAAAAGCTTAAGGGGTTACCTCTGACTCGGAGCTGTCGCTTAATTGCATCAGCTCCGAAGCAGTAGGTCTGCTTCCTTTTTGCGAGGGGCGGCTTTCTTGGCGGCTTTCTTCGCTTTCCTGGCCTTCTTGGCCGCCTCATGGTCATATTTGACCCGCCAGAACTTATCATCAGCCTGGAAAATACAATGATGAATTCTTAAAAACGGTTCAGATGAAGGTTGTATGCAGAAGAAGATAAAGAGTTAAGTCAGCGGCTTACCGCTGGGGCTGGGTTGGTCTTGCAGAAGGGGGCTAGCCCGGTCCTTCCACAGTCTGCCAGGCTCTCGTTCAAGAGAGCCTTGGTCATTTCCTCTGCAACGTCTTCTGGAAGATCATTGCGGCTGTGTCTCTGAGGATCATCCTTTCGTCCTGTGTACTCACACATTAAGCCGGGGCGGCGGCTCAATGGGATCACCCGCCATGAGATCCAGACCCGGACCAGGTCGATTCCGTTCAGACCATTGCCCAGAAGAGCCTTGATCTTGTTGATAGTGGGGAGCAGAGGTTGGCGCTCCGTTTGAGTCAGTTTGTCCGACAGTGGGTGAGTCGGCTCCAGACGTGTTGGGCGAAAGCCGGGCAGCGGGCTTTCATCAGTCGGGGACGTATCTTGGCAGTAGAACCAAGTCATATTCCAGTCCTTTGGGTGGCTGGCGGCTCTGCGTAAGGGAATAGGCAGTCCCTGCGCCGCTGGATGGAGATGCCACCTAACTCCAGACTTGGCCCATTGGCGCACTCATTTTGGCGGTTTAAGTAAAAAAGCTCTCTGAAGAGCAGTAGACTAGGCTCTTCTCCAAGGTAAACCTCGCAGAAGACTTGGAAATTGCAGATGTTGGACACTGAGTTGGGTCCTATGTCTTGGGGCCGCAAGTCGAAGAAATTGAGCACGTCCCTAAAAAACTTTGAGCCGGGCGGTGCGAAGCCCCGGCTCATGTGATCCGCAAAAATCACTACCTCCCCATCCTTTGGCTGTGGCCTTTCTTCTGACGGGTCAGGGGCACGATAGGACATGATGTCTTTCTTGGGCAGATATCCTGACTTAACAAAATCAGCTAGGGTCTCGTTGGTCACATTGGACCTCATCCAGTTGCAAGTGATGGGAGCTTTGGGAGGCATGGTGAAAGGTGGCAGTCTATGACAACAAGGAAAAAATGTCCGGGTTAATTATAAGCCGGAGGTCTATAGTTCGAAACTAAGGTGGCGGCTTATGAAGGGGACTAATGATATATACTCAGGTACAGTGGGTTATTTAAGTCGTAGGGGCATTCAGAATAAGTTGATTATCTACGGCCTTACCACAGTTAAGCCGGAGGATTCTACAAAGCATGGTTTTCTTTAAGCCGGAGGATTCTACGGCGCGTGGTTTCTTTAAACCGGAATTGTAAGCCGCCAAGATTCAATGGTTGCAATTTTTACTAAGTGTGGTAAAACAGGTTTCACACATTGCAGTAACTTTTTTGGATCAAAATGGTCGGGCAAAAGAAAATTTCTAGACCTAGAAACCGAAGTAAGGGAGTTCTTGGGTTCGAACAAGGTTATTATGTAGTACAAGGAAGGCTACTTGCGTGTGAAATGGGTCTTAAAACAACCACCGCACTAGTTCTATGCAGGCCTAAGATCAAGCAGGGATAGTAACTAGGAGAACTACCGAAACTTGCGGGCAATGGTGACGAACGCGAAGAACGTGGATGAACCCTACTGCAGATCTACTCTACGGGGCAGTGAGGACTTACCAGAGCTGAAAAGGTGCGGGAGTCGCCGCCGTTTGTCTGGTCCGAGTCAGGGTGATGCAGCGGCCAAGGTTGATGAAGACCGGAGGCGAGACGACGGCGGCGGAGTGCGAGCTCAGGCAGAGAGGCAGTGACGCCTCGATTTTCGGGATGACAGTAAAAGCAAAGATCCGTTGCGGATCTGGTGGAGTAAAAAACGGGCTTAAAGGAAGATGACGTCACGACGGATTATCCGGAGTCCAGAGGATGACGTCACGCCGGGTTATGGCCTTCACATGAAAGGTAAGCCGGAGATTTTTTCTGTCGGAAGAGGTGAAGATTGACATGAGCCGGCTCAAATCAATCTGGGGTCTAATGTTGAGGATGTAGACCTTAGAGTCACCCGCCAGGAGGGGCCGGGTTACTCTAATGGTCATTACCAGAAGCCCGGAGCCAAGCTTGAAGACGATGGGCCAGAGATGGGCTTAAGAGCCGGATATGGCTTAAGGCCCGTAGTTACAATCGTTATTATGGTAGAACTTGTAGTGCAAGGCAAGTATGATTGAGAGTCCGAGCCGGACACTCTTATGAGCCGGCCAGGACTCTGAGGGCTGCTGGGCGTCAGCCTCCCTATATAAGGGGACGACCCGGCAGCGGTTTGAGGGGAAGATCTATCTCATCGAGAGCCGGGCATAGCAGTTTAAGCTCCCTGGTGATCGTAACCCTAATCAATACCACCACAAACTGGACGTAGGCTTTTACCTTCATCGTAAGGGGCCGAACCAGTATAAACCCTCGTGTTCCTTGTCCCGCATTAACCCCTTCAAGCTTCCTAGTTGCGATGGATCCACGACTAAGTCCTAGCTCGAGGACATCTGCCGTGACAATTCCACGACAAACTTGGAGATTCAGCTTGCGGAAAGCTTCACAAAGATCCGGTTGGAATGGCTTCAGAATTAAGCTGTTGCAATAAGCCTTCCAGCTTAAAGCATCTGCAATGACATTTGCTTTGCCTGGAGTATATTCAATACTCGGATTCTACTCTTGAATCATTTCGACCCATCGAGTCTGCCTGAGGTTGAGGTTGGGCTGAGTGAAGATGTACTTGAGACTCTTGTGATCGGTGAATATGTCCACTTTTCTTCCCAACAAGAGATGTCTCCATGTTATTAATGCATGGACAACTGCCGCCAACTCAAGATCGTGAGTGGAGTAGTTCTTTTCATTGGGCTTCAACTGATGAGAGGTATAAGCCACAACTTTCTTCTCTTGCATTAACACAGCACTAAGACCTTGGAGAGAAGCATCACAGAAAACTTCGAAAGGCTTGGATTCGTCAGGAGGAGTTAAGACAGGAGTTGTGACAAGTTTCTCTTTGAGAGTGTTGAAAGCAACGTCACACTCAGGAGACCAGACATACTTCACATGCTTCTAGAGGAGGTTGGAAAGAGGCTTTGCAATCTTAGAGAAATTCTCAATGAATCTTCGGCAATAGCTTGCAAGACCAAGAAAACTACGAAGCTGCTTGACATTCTGAGGAGGTTCCCAAATCACAATTGCAGACACCTTCTCGGGATTAACATCGATGCCCTTGGCAGAGATGATGTGACCAAGGTAAAGAACTTCATCGAGCCAAAACTCACATTTGGAAAACTTCACATAAAATTGATACTCTCTGAGCTTGTCGAGCACCAATCGCAAATGTTTGGCATGATCCTTCTTATTCTTGGAGAAGACCAAGATATCATCGAGATACACCAGGATGAATTCATTGGTATAGGGGTTGAAGATGAAATTCATCATCCGAGAGAATGTTGGAGGAGCATTAACAAGGCCGAAAGACATGACAGTATATTCATAAGAACCAAAACTTGTTCTGAATGCTGTCTTGGGAATATCTTCTTCACGAATGTGAATCTGATGATAACCCATACGAAGGTCAAGCTTGGAGAATACTTCAGCCCCTTTGAGTTGCTCGAATAGCTCATTGATGTTGGGAAGTGGATACTTGTTCTTGATTGTCTTCTTGTTCAATGGACGATAGTCGACACAAAGTCGGTCCGTGCCATCCTTCTTCTGGACAAAAAGAACACCACAACCCCATGGAGATGAACTCGGTCTGATCAAACCCAGACGCTCTTGTTCATCGAGCTGTTTCTTCAATTCCTTCAGCTCCTTGGGTCCAAGCTTGTATGGACGCTTGCAAACGGGTTCAGTGCCCGGCTCAAGATCGATAACGAACTCAACTGGCCGGTGAGGAGGCATACCCGGAAGCTCTTCTGGAAAGACATCTTGATACTCACAAACGACTGGAATTTGAGAGATGGCATTCAATTCGCCCTTCTCATTGAGAGAAAATAACCGAATGGTTTCATAACGAGCGGCATAAATGATAACATCCTCAGAAGAGTGTGTCAATTGAATTTCCCTGGCAGCACAATCAAGTTGAGCTTTGTGCTTAGAAAGCCAGTCCATCCCGAGAATAAGATCAATATCCGAGTCACCAAGAACAATTCGTTTGGCCAGGAATTTATAGTTCCCCATCTTGATAACGGAATCCCGAACGAATGCTCGAGAAGTCATTTGTCGAGCCGGGGAAACAATAGACAGAGGACTCGGCAATAATTCAGTAACCAGATCATGCATAGCCACAAAAGGTCTTGAAATGAAAGAATGTGATGCACCAGTATCAAATAAGACTTTTGCAGGAATATCATTAACTGAGAGATTACCCATTATCACATCAGTACATTCCTCCGCTTGAGCTGCATTCATCATGTTCACCTTTGCAGACTTGGGATTATGCTTGACCACTGCATTGCTGGAAGATCTGACAGGAGGAGGAGGCGGAAGACGCCTTTGGTTGAAGCACTTGTTAGCATAGTGACCTTTCTGCTGACACTTGTTGCAAGTCACCTCTGAGAGTGGACGATGATAAGGAGCATTGGACTTTGGAGCTTGATTCTGAGACTTGTTCTGATAGCCAGAGTTGGAAGAGTGGGAAGAACCATGGCCACCTTTGTTCTTCTGCTGGTAAGGCTGACGAAACGGAGGAGGAGGAGGCAACCAGAACTTCTGTTGCTTAGCAGCCACAAGTGAGGAAGAAGAAGACTGAACTGTGTCTCTGACTCTCTTCTTAGAAGCCTCACACTTGAGCTGAGCAGCCTCTTGCTTCAGTGCCATATTATAGAATTGATCAAACTGAGTAGGCTCAACAAGAACGAGAGCTAACTGCAGATCCTCTCTAAGACCACCTCTAAAGTGGTAGATCATGCTCTTTTCATCAGGAACGTCTTGTTTAGCAAAGCGAGCAAGTTTTTGAAACTGGATGTTGAATTGATACACAGACATGTTGCCTTGCTTGAGATTGCGGAACTCCTCACGCTTGCTCTCAACAACACTTTGTGGAATGTGGTGAGCTTTGAAGTCCCGACAGAAGTCAGTCCAAGTGATCACACGACCTCCTCTGGAATCTTTGTATTGTTGATACCAATCAGCAGCTTGGTCCTTGAGCTAAAAAGAAGCGAACTTGACATAATCCTCAGGCCTGACATTGCTACCTTCAAAATGCTTGTTGATGTCCACGAGCCAATCATCGGCATCCGTGGCCTCGGCACAGTAGCTGAAAGACTTGGGCTGATTTGCGAGAAACTGGTTGAGAGTAGCGAAGTGAGACTGATTGTTGCCTTGGCCTTGATTTCCTTGATTGCCTTGCCCTTGGGTGCGTTCTTGCAAGAGTTGCAAAATCATCTGAGCATTGGCGTTGGTGGCTGCCATGATAGCTTGCCATGCCTCCGGAGGCGGAGGTGGTGGCGGAGGGTTTGCCTGACTTCCTTCATTGCGTTCCGGATTCTAACGCGTTGGCGGAGCCATCCTGAAGAGGGTGACATCCGTTAGCATCTTGATAGACAAATAGACAAGTAGAATCAACGGATAGAAATTGCAACATATAGTCTTCACAATAAACATTCGAACGAGGATGAACGAATGAATTCCGTAGTAAATCATCACACTTCCATTAAGTTGAGAAGCCACTTAGAAAAAGGTATGGATCAACATTTGACTTCGAAGCAACTCGAATACCACAATTCAAAACAAAACAAAGTATTGGCTTGCAGAATAAGCTGGAACAAACATATGATAGATATTTCGTCCGAAGTTTTCGTGGTGGGGCCCACACGGGCTCGATCGTACAGCACCATCATGTACAAGGCTGTGCACATGACATATGAAGCGTCCCCGAGTCGGCATAGCCAAGGACTCTTTAAGACACTACGAGACCACTGTAAAACCAACCGTGGAAAGGCGGACCACTAGACGTCGAACCCCAATCTCATATCATGCGTCTGTCGGAAAGATATCCTAAGAGCTACTTGAATTCCCACTTATAAACTCCCGAAACTTTCTGGTTATGCAATCTGGTGTTGGGGATACAGGGGACACAAAATATATCACCCAAACTAGCAATCCCTAGATCCAGCTGTATCCAACCGTCAACACATAACCAAGAAACCTTCGGAAATCGTTTACCTCAACCTTCGAAAAGCATCCGTTATACAAGTTATGGCAATACTCCTGAACTCCCGCCCCAGTATTGGGTCGCGTCAAGGTGATCTCACCAACAACTGCATAAAAGAGATTTCGATGTCGGCGAAACTCAGGTATACCAGAACTGCAACGATAAAATTGTGACGACAACACCTCGGAGCTCAACTCCCCGGGACACTGCCACAACCCCTAAATGTCAGGAGGCACCAAGAACAATGTTCTCGTCACAAAACCATCGGAACGATTCCAAGATACCCGCGTGATCCTAAAAAACATTTAGTGAAATTTGAGGAGAGAAGTGTCAAAACTTCTACGTCAGGAGACCTCACCAGAGCGACGAAGGGACTGAGGAGTAAAAAGAATCCTACTCTCCGATATATATAATCCTAAGACTCAAAACATTTTCGTTCTAGACTCAACAACGCCAGCGATTTGATCAAGCAGGGGGCTCCTAAGTCGGGGATGGCTCTGATTACCAACTTGTAACGCCCACGATGCGGCTACATCTCCCACGTGTCGAGGCACGACTTAGAGGCATAACCGCATTGTGGTTTTGTCGCAAGAAGGGTCATCTTCACACAATCCCATGTAATGAACAAGAATGGGATAAAGAATTGGCTTACAATCGCCACTTCACACAATACATAAATATAATTCATACATCATCCAAAATACACACATAGACCGACTACGGTCAAGATCCAAATGAAAATAAGATAACCCCAAATGCTAGATCCCCGATCGTCCCAACTGGGCTCCACTACTGATCATCAGGAAAAGACACATAGTAACGACCACGTTCCTCATCGAACTCCCACTTGAGATCGACCCCATCATCTGCACTGGCATCGTCGGCACCTGCAACTGTTTTGATAGAATCTGTGAGTCACGAGGACTCAGCAATCTCACACCCGCGAGATCAAGACTATTTAAGCTTATAGGACAGAATGGTGTAATGAGGTGGAGCTGCAGCAGGCACTAAGCATATATGGTGGCTAACATACGCAAATGAGAGCGAGAAGAGAAGCAACGGAACGGTCATCATCTAGCAATGACCAAGAAGTGATCCTGAACTCCTACTTACGTCATTCATAACTCAAACCGTGTTCACTTCCCCGACTCCGCCGAGAAGAGACCATCATGGCTACACACGGTCGATGTATTTTAAATTGGGTCAAGTGACAAGTTCTCTACAACCGGACATTAACAAATTCCCATCCGCCTCATAACTGCCGCACGGCTTTCGAAAGATAATACCCTGCAGGGGTGTCCCAACTTAGCCCATCATAAGCTCTCACGGTCAACGAAGGATAAACCTTCTCCCGGAAAGACCCGATCAGTCTCGGAATCCCAGTTTACAAGACATTTCGACAATGGTAAAACAAAACCAGCAAAGCCGCCCGAATGTGCCGACAAATCCCGATAGGAGCTGCACATATCTCGTTCTCAGGGCACGCCGGATGAGCAGTCCGTACAACTAAAACCAATCCTCTAGTTTCCCCAAGGTGGCGCTGCAAAGGGCTCTAGTTTGGACCAGCACACAGAGGAACACTCGCCCGGGGGTTTAAATAAAGATGACCCTCGGGCTCGCGAAAACCCGGGGGAAAAGGCTTAGGTGGCAAATGGTAAAACCAAGGTTGGGCCTTGCTGGAGGAGTTTTATTCAAGGCGAACTGTCAAGGGGGTCCCATAAATCACCCAACCGCGTAAGGAACACAAACTCAAGAAACATAATACCGATAAGACGGAAACTAGTGCGGCAAGAGTGGAACAAAACACCAGGCATAAGGCCAAGCCTTCCACCCTTTACCAAACATATATAGATGCATTAATATAATAAGAGATATTGTGATATCCCAAAATATCCATGTTCCAACATGGAACCAACTTCATCTTCACCTGCAACTAGCAACGCTATAAGAAGGGCTGAGCAAAAGCGGTAACTTAGCCAAACAACGGTTTGCTAGGAAAGGATGGTTAGAGGCTGACATGGCAATATGGGAGGCATGATATAGCAAGTGGTAGGTAGCGCAGCATGGCAATAGAGCGAACAACTAGCAAAGCAAAGATAGAAGTGATTTCGAGGGTATAGTCATCTTGCCTGCAAGGTTCTCAGAGTTGTCGAAAGCTTGATCCTCGTAAGCGTACTCAAGAGTTTCCTCGTTCACGAACTCATTTCCAGGCTCTACTCAAGACAAGAACACAAGCAATGGAACCACAATCAATCACGGGAAATGCACAAGCAACATGATGCAAAACATGTATGATATGCAAGATATGATATGCGATACATATGCGTGCTCCGGAAGGAAAATGATGAACAAGCCAGTAACTTGGAAAACCAAGCATTCCACTGAAAAGATGAGATGATTTCGGTTGAAATCGATATAAAGATCACCGGAAACGGATGCACGGTTTGCAAATGGCATGCAAAACAAGAATCACACGAATCTGCGATTAACAGCATGATAACAGTTAAAATGTAATAAGTAACAATGCTACAGCACTTCAACATAGCAACAAAGCATATGGCAGTAATCTACAGGATATGCTTGACAAAAGATGAACACTGAGCTACGGCTAGATCACAACATAACAAGCTCAAACAAGCATGGCAAAAGTGCAAAAGATAACAGGTTCACAGACTTGGTGAAATTACTGGACATGACTGAAACAGCATCAGGTAGCAATGTTCAGAGCACGAAATCAACATGCTACAGGAACTTAACATGGTAAAACAAGGCACGGAAGTATGCTACTAAATGCATATGACAAAAGTGCCTTACTGACCATAAGACAAAAAGGAACAGAAGATATGATGGCAACCATATAAACATAGCAAGTTCCGTTAACAGGTTCCAGACTTGGCAGAAAAACAGAGCATGGCAGAAACAATAATATGAAGGTATCTTAGTGAGCTTGATGCACTCACTACAAAGCAACGCATGACAAAAAAATCATACCTACAGCAAGATGGAATGCTTATGAAGCTATCCATGTCAATAGCAAATACATAGCATGTATGGATCAACTACAATAAGCTTGGCAAAATTGAATAACACGTAAACAATCTGCCAGAAATATTTTATAGCAAAAGTAGAGCAAGATTGGGTCATGCTATGGCACTCTATAATTGCAAACAAGGACAGTAATGGATCAATGACAACAATATCTACAAAACATACTTACTGAATATCTCCAAAATATGCATGGATCTCTATGTAGCATCAAGTTTACATGGCAACAAAATAACAGCAGACAAAGACAGAAATTACCAAGTCCCTAAAATCAGAAACATTCCGGAGCCTAGTTTGCATGCTTGTGCTAGTCACCACAGAGATCACAAAAATACACGGCATACACCACTGGAAAGATGGCTTGGCATACAACAAAACACGTGTAGAGCTCATGCTCATAAGATGCACAGATTAAATGCAACGAAAATAACAAATCTCCAAGTTCTGCTAAGTAACAGCAGATAACAGCAACTAGCACTCTTGCACTAGAGTTTGGGCATCAAGATGGCCTCAAATGAACATGGTGCAATGGAACAAAATGAAGAGCATCATGAGGCGAACAAACCGATATATTACACGTGCGAAACGGAGCTATATGCAGAGAGTTATGATGAGATGAACATGGGCATGTAAAGTAAAAATTAAAGGACTTGAGAGAATTCGAGGGGGAGAGGAAAATCAACCTAGGTTTTTCTCTGGATCTGGATCCGGGGGCGCGGTTCCCGAGGTTGGCCGGGCCACTCACCGGAGTTGAGAGGGAGAGGACGCCGGAGTGGGGCCGGCCGGATCCGGGCAGCGGGGACGCCGGAGGGGCGCGGCGCGGGACGGCGCCGTCTGGTCGGCGGCGAGCAGTGGCGATGGCGGGCGGCGGCCGGAGGCGAGGGGCGGCGCCGGCGGAGCGGGCGGCGGCGGCGCGACGATGGCGGCGGCGCGACGACGGCCGGTGGAGGCACGAGGAGGCGGCGGCGCACTGGAGCGGGCGACGGGCGGTCGGGCCGCGGGCGGACGCCGGCGGGTCGGGTGACGTGGCAGCGTGCGGTTGGGTGAGGAGGCGGCGGCGGACGTGTCCGGCGCTGAGGAAGACGTGTCCGGCGGCACGGAGGAGATTTTTAGGGTTTCATCTGCGGATTATTTCGGGAGGGATGCAAGTATATAGGTAGAGGGAGCTAGGAGAGTCCAAATGAGGTGCGGTTTTCACCCACACGATCGTGATCGAACGACCTAGAGCATGGAAGAGAGTTTGGTGGGTTTAGGGCTGTTTAGAGAGGGGGTTTTGCTGCAACACACAGAAGGCATCTGCGGTTACCTGGTTAACCATTGGAGTACCAAACGACCTCCAAATGGAACGAAACTTGACCGGTGGTCTACCGGTGGTATACCAAGGCCACTTGACAAGCCTTGGTCCATTCCGAGAATGTTTGACACCCGCTCAGGAAAGAAAACAAGAGGGGTGCGCCGGATTGCAAAACGGACAACGTGGAAAATGCTCGGATGCATGAGACGAACACGTATGCAAATGCAATGCACATGATGACATGATATGAAATGCATGACATGAACAAAATACAAAACGACAAACAAAACCCGACCACGAAGGGAATATCATAACACATGGCCGGAAATGGCAAGAGTTGGAGTTACAAATATGGAAAGTTACATGCGGGGTGTTACAGTGGTGAAGCAGCCCACATTTGCACGTCATCTCCTGTTTTATCTTACTGATGTGGCTGATGATATGAACAACATGCCATGCACATTAACCAAAATAGATACAATGATTGTCTTTGCCCTTCATCTATGCTTGTTATGTTGACATGGTAATCCAGTAGTGTGGTGAAGCTCCCCGCATTATGAACAATGCCAAATTATGCTATTGATATTTTAAACTTACTCTTTATTTTCTAATTTGAAATTGGATGGAATTGACAGCACAGTTATCATCTTTGTTTATACACGTGCAAAACCTATCATCTCTCTGCTTGTTTCAGGGTGATATGCCTGATGGCATGCACAAGTCTGCTAAAGGCTGTGAGACAAACCCAACATATATTGCAGCAAAGAAGGCAAAACATCTTGAAGATAGCGAGACAACCCCAAAGTCTTGTCTTGATGCAGTGTTCAAGTTACTTGAGACTAGCAATCAGGCAAGCTCACAGAATTTGCTGTCTGAATCAGTTCGACTTCTTCAGTCCCAAGTTCTAGCAGAAAAGCATTCTGCAACTCAACTTCGACTTGAAGTCCTATCTCTAAGAAAGATTGCGGAGAACACCAATGAGAACCTCATTGCTAAACAGCTACACCTGGAAGCTATGACCGACATGCTAGGCCGGTCTCACAGCCTTGCTCAATAGCTTGCGAAGCAGTTCCCGCGCAAGGCTAACCTTTCTTGAACTGTCTTTGAAGTGGTCTCGGTTTAGTATTATTTTGTTACGCTGCAATGGTGCCCCGTTTTTGTAATCTGCTTCTTCGTTGCGCTTTATGATCACTCGTGGCGAACTTCGATGCCCAGTGGATGTAATATACCATAAATACTTTATTGTATAGTGTAGGTTTATTCTAAGTTACTATGACGTAAGTTTTTTATTTAATAGAGTAGGTTTGTTCTTAATTCCTACTAGTTACTGCCATCATTCGCTATCTGAAAAAAAAATATGATGTAGTCGACCGGGCCGAAACATTCGCCTCTAACGGGCCTGGTTTCTAGCGGGCCACAATCGGGCCGGTGAAAGATCGTGGATGTCGCCTAGAGGGGGGGTGAATAGGCGCTTTAAAATAATTACGGTTTAGGCTTGAACAAATGCGGAATAAACCTAGCGGTTAATTTGACAAGCACAAAACCTACAACAACTAGGCTCACCTATGTGCACCAACAACTTATGCTAAGCAAGATAAACAACTAAGTGATAGCAAGATATATGACAAGAAACAATATGGATATCACAAAGTAAAGTGCATAAGTAAAGGGTTCGGGTAAGAGATAACCGAGGCACGCGGAGACGACGATGTATCCCGAAGTTCACACCCTTGCGGATGCTAATCTCCGTTTGGAGTGGTGTGGAGGCACAATGCTCCCCAAGAAGCCACTAGGGCCACCGTAATCTCCTCACACCCTCGCACAATGCAAGATGTCATGATTCCACTAAGGGACCGTTGAGGGCGGTCACCGAACCTGTACAAATGGCAACCCTTGGGGGCGGTCACCGAACCCGTACACTTTGGGAACCCTTGGGGGCGGTCACGGTACCCGTCAAATTGCTCGGGGCGATCTCCACAACCTAATTGGAGACCCCGACGCTTGCCCGGAGCTTTACACCACAATGATTGAGCTCCGAACACCACCAACCGTCTAGGCCGCCCAAGCACCCAAGAGGAACAAGCTCAAGGGCACCAAGCACCCAAGAGTAATAAGCTTCTCAACTTGTAACTTCCACGTATCACCGTGGAGAACTCAAACCGATGCACCAAATGCAATGGCAAGGGCACACGGAGTGCCCAAGTCCTTCACTCTGAAATCCCACCGAAGCAACTAATGCTAGGGAGGAAAAAGAGAGGAAGAACGAGAAGGAGAACACCAAGAACTCCAAGGTCGAGATCCAAGGGGTTCCCCTCACCTAGAGGAGAAAGTGATTGGTGGAAATGTGGATCTAGATCTCTTCTCTCTTTTCCCCCAAAAACTAGCAAGAATCCAAGGAGGGATTGAGAGATAGCAAGCTCGAAGAAGGTCAACAATGGTGGAAGAACACGAGCTCAAAAGATAAGGTTCATTGGGGAAGAAGACCCCCTTTTATAGTGGGGGGAACAATCCAACCGTTACCCCCAAAACAGCCCCGCACAGGGCGGTACTACCGCTCCCCCGGGCGGTACTACCGTGGAGTTAGGAGGGCAGGAGAGATACGGACTCGAGCGGTACTGCCGCGGTGGTAGGGCGGTACTACCACTCATGAGCGGCACTGCCGCTCTACTGTCGCTGCGGAGTACCGCACAATCCGACACGAAAAATGACCCCTCGAATCGACGCGGTAGGGGCCTGGTACCGCAGCGGTACTACTGCTGAGGACCCACCGGCGGTACTACCGCTGCGGAGCGGTACTGCCGCCTGTGACTCCTAAGCGGTACTACCGCTGGTTACCGCGGTACTACCGCTGGCGCCATCCTAAAGCCACTACCATGAAAACAAGTATACTCCACGGGAAACCAAAACTGCCATAACTTCTGCAAATGAGCTCCGAATTGAGCAAACTCAAGCTTGTTGGATAGAGGAAGACGAGTAGCATCAAAACAGCATAGTAAGAAGAGGCAGGGGAGGTATGCCAATAAATAGAGGAGTGAAACCTTCAACCGAGAAGAGCCGGCATAACCTCCAACATCGAAAACATCATAGAAGATGCGAGTGAACTCCGTTTTCGATGAACTCGAGCTTATCATCAAGATGACCATAAGCTCCAAAACTCACAAAGAGAAGAACCAAACAAGAACCAAGAAAGATGATGCAAGGATGCAATGGTTTGAGCTCTCTACGAATGATACGATCAAGCTACTCATCGGGAGCCCCCTTGATAGTACGGCAATCGATCCTATAACCTGGTCTCCCAACTACCATCACAAGACCGGTAAAATAGAAAACCTATCAAGGGCAAACCTTTGCCTTGCACATGGTCCACTTGAGCTAGATGATGACGATCTTGACTCCCTCAAGTTGGACCACCTTTCTTGGTTGCGTTGGCTCGATGAAGACTAGTTGATTGCTCCCCCATACTCCACTATGGGTGAGCCACTCTTCCGCACATCTTCACAAGTCCATTGTCACCACAATGGACAGCAAGCTTCAAGCATTTGATCTCTTCATGATGCTTCACTTGAGCTTGCACACCGCAACATCTTCACAAGTCCATTGTCACCACAATGTACGGCAAGCTTCAAGCATTTGATCTCTTTCATGATGCTTCACTTGAACTTGCACACCGCAACCTAACCCCACAAAGAACTCTCACGAAGATCATGGGTTAGTACACAAAGCGTAATTGACAATGCTTACCACACCATGGGATCGCTTGATCCCTCTCGGTACATCTTCTACGCTTTGTGAGTTGATCAAGTTGATTCACTCTTGACTTAGTCTTGATCAACCTTGAATCTTTTCAACTCTCTTCTTTTGGATGATGTCTTGAAGATATACATGAATGATCACACAATCTTCTTCTCCAAGACATGCTTGCAATAAGGTCAACTCTCACATGACCAATCTTTGGATAATTCCTTAATAACACCTTGATCACCACATAAACTCCTTGAAACCAACACATGAACTTCAAGAAATGCCTACGGAAAAATCCTTCAAATATAACTCAAGGCAACCATTAGTCCATAGAGATTGTCATCAATTACCAAAACCAAACATGGGGGCACCGCATGTTCTTTCAGCCGGCCTGCATCTTTCTTGGGCCCGAATGGCAATTGGGGCCTTCACACTTTGCGCTAGGCCCACAACTTACTCCGGCCTATATTCGGCCCAAATTTTAGTTGGGCCTTTTGTGGACCCAGCGCTTAGTTTGGCCCATGTAGCGTTGGGCCATTAACAGGCTGAATATTCTGCTAGCCTGTTACGGCCCAGAAGAAACTATGGGCCTTTAGCAGCCCAAAATGCATGTTGGGCCTGAATTTTCACTAGTCGTCGACGGGACTTCAGCAGGCTGAAATGTAGACCGGGCATTTTTTGGCCCATTTATATGACGGGCCGTTACCAGGCCGAAACATATCTCGGGTCTTAGTTGGCCCACTGATATCCATGGCCTTTAACAGGCCGAAAGCTTAGTACAGGCATCAACGGGCCGAATTATACGACATGCCTTTAACAGGCCCAAAGTCACGTTGGGCTGAACTGTTGCCACCTTTATCACGGGCCGTTACTGGGCCGGATGTCGCGTCGAACCATATATGGCCCATGGGCAGCACGGGCCATTCCCAGGCCGAAAGACACACCGGGCTGAAATGGGCCCATGTCTACATTAGGCCTCTAACAGGTCGAAAGTCACTGGGCCGTAATTGGGCCCAAATATTCGGTGAACAATTAATGGGCCAGATCTGGCTTCAGGCCGTAAATGGGCCTCTATTAAACAGGCTGTTATTGGGCTGGCCCACTAGAACCTGAGTAAGTACTATGGGCCTTTGACTGGGCCGGCCTTTTTAACCTATATGGGCCTCTGTTGGGTCGTACCACGTGTCAACGTATCATAGGCGCCTCCTGTCCAATGAATGGATGACATCTGTCCCAACGATGAGCCAACACATGTTTCCTCCGGCCAATGAGAATTTTACACGTGGAAAAATCGTCATTGGTCCGGGCTGTTAGCGGGTTATTGGATCCAAAACCGGACCCGATAGCTTAACGGCGACCCGTTACGGTGGATGCCACGTGTCGGTCACCCTTGACGAAAGCACTTCCATGACGCGGCATTTATCGTCATGGAAGTGGCCACTTCCGTGATGATAATTTTGGTAATGTCATGGAACACTTCTACGATAGCACACGTATGACTATCTTGATTCTGCCATAAAATCGTCATGGATGTACATGCATGACAGAAAACGTGACCTACTGTGAAAAACACGTATCATCATGGAAGTGTATTTTTTAGTAGTGATATTGCACACACCTTGATCTGGCTGCCCATTTCTGTTGTTCTATCACATTGCAAACGGTTCGTATGGATCAACTGTATGCCCAGCATCGCACACGCAACTAAAATATGAACCGTGTTTGATGCATCCGTCATCGCAAACGTTTTGCACCTTTTTTGACGGTTTTTTACACCACCGTTTGCGATTATTGCATCGCACACAGTTTCGTCAAAGGGTCTCTGATTGTAGTGTCATGTTAGCAGCATCCTGCAGTAGTGTGTATTTGACATGAAGAAAGCAATAGCAATAAAATTGAACGGTCATTATGCTAAGCTAACAGATGGGTCTTGTCCATCACATCATTCTCCTAATGATGTGATCCCGTTATCAAATGACAACTCATGTCAATGGTTAGGAAACCTTAACCATCTTTGATCAACGAGCTAGTCTAGTAGAGGCTCACTAGGGACACGGTGTTTGTTTATGTATTCACACATGTATTAAGGTTTACGGTCAATACAATTCTAGAATGAATAATAAACCTTTATCATGATTTAGGAAATATATATGATAATAACCATTTTATTATTGCCTCTAGGGCATATTTCCATTAGTCTCCCACTTGCACTAGAGTCAATAATCTAGTTCACATTGCCATGTGATTAACACCCATAGTTCACATCGCCATGTGACCAACACCCAAAGAGTTTACTAGAGTAAATAATCTAGTTCACATCGCCATGTGATTAACACCCAAAGAGTCTACTAGAGTGTGATCATGTTTTGCTCGTGAGAGAGTTTTTTTAGTCAACGGGTCTGCAACATTCAGATCCGTATGTATTTTGCAAATTTCTATGTCTACAATGCCCTGCATGGAGCTACTATAGCTAATTGCTCCCACGTTCAATACGTATCCAGATTGAAACTTAGGGTCATCTGGATCAGTGTCAAAGCATGCATCGACGTAACCCTTTACGACGAACTCTTTATTACCTCCATGATCGAGAAATATCTCATTAGTCCTCTTAGGTAACTAAGGATAATTTTGACCGTTGTCCAGTGATCTACTCTTGGATCACTATTGTACCCCCTTGCCAAACTCATGGCAAGGTACACAACAGGTTTGGTACACAACATGGCATACTTTATAGAACCTATGGTTGAAGCATAGGGAATGACTTTCATTCTCTTTCTATCTTCTGACGTGGTCGGGTTTTGAGTCTTACTAACATCACACCTTGCAACACAGCAAGAACCCTGTCTTTGATTGATCCATTTTGAACTTCTTCAAAATATTGTCAAGCTATGTGCTTTGTGGAAGTCCTATTAAGCGTCTCAATCTATCCCTATAGACCTTGATGCCCAATATATAAGTAGCTTCACCGAGGTATTTCATTGAAAAATTCTTATTCAAGTATCCTTTTATGCTATCCAGAAATTCTATATCATTTCCAATCAATAATATGTCATCCACATATAATATCAGAAATGCTACAGAGCTCCCACTCACTTTCTTGTAAATACAAGCTTCATCATAAGTCTGTATAAAACCATATGCTTTGATCACCTCCTCAAAGCGTATATTCCAACTCCGAGATGCTTGCACCAGTCCATAGATGGATCGTTGGAGCTTGCACACTTTGTTAGCACCTTTAGGATCAACAAAACCTTCTGGTTGCATCCTATACAACTCTTCTTTAAGAAATCCATTAAGGAATGCAACTTTGACATTCATTTGCCAAATTTCATAGTGATAAAATGCGGCAATTTCTAACATGCTTCGGACTGACTTAAGCATCGCTACGGGTGAGAAGGTCTCATCGCAGTCAACCCCTTGAACTTGTCGAAAACCTTTCGCGACAAGTCGAGCTTGGTAGATGGTGACATTACCATTAATGTCTGTCTTCTTCTTGAAGATCCATTTATTCTCAATGGCTTGCCGATCATCGGGCAAGTCCACCAAAGTCCATATTTTGTTCTCATACATGGATCCTATCTTAGATTTCATGGCCTCAAGCCATCTATCGGAATCTGGGCTCATCATAGCTTCTTCATAGTTCGTAGGTTCGCCATGGTCTAGTAACATGACTTCCAGGACAGGATTAACGTACCACTCTGGTGCGGAATGTGCTCTGTTCGACCTACAAGGTCCAGTGGTAACTTGATCTGAAGTTTCATGATCATCATCATTAGCTTCCTCTCTAGTTGGTGTAGGCATCACGGGAACGGACTTCTCTGATGTGCTACTTTCCAAATAGAGAGAAGGTACGATTCCCTGATCAAGTTCTACTTTCCTCCCACTCACTTTTTTTGAGAGAAACTCTTTCTCTAAAAAGGTTCCATTCTTGGCAATTGGCAACAAAGATCTTGCCTTCGGATCTATGGTAGAAGGTGTACCCAATTGTTTCCTTAGGGTATCCTATGAAGACACACTTCTCCAATTTGGGTTCGAGCTTATCAGGCTGAAGCCTTTTGACATAAGTGTCGCAACCCCAAACTTTAAGAAATGACAGCTTAGGTTTGTTGCCAAACCACAGTTCATACGGTGTCGTCTCAACAGATTTAGATGGTGCCCTATTTAACATGAATGCGGGTGTCTCTAATGCATAACCCCAAAACGATAGTGGTAAATCGGTAAGAGACATCATAGATCGCACCATATCTAATAAATACGGTTACGACGTTCAGACACACCATTACACTGTTGTAACGCCCGGATAATCATGCTACAGTAATCCCACGCTAATCATGCCACGTCACTTTGGTTACTGTTGCTAACCTCGCAATGATTCGAAAACGTTTCAAAATTTAAATTCAAGATAAGTCAAACAATTAAAGTTTTCAGAAGTGGAAACAAAAATGCTCGGGCGGTGCCGAATATTACAAAAATAATTATAGTAAAGAAAACACAAATTTATAAAATTCTTAAGTGCTGTAAAATTAAATAAAACAGAAAAGGAAAATAAACAAAAGAAATAAAAACAGAAAACAAGCAAATACAAAAAAAGGGAACCCCCCCCCCGCTGGGCCCTTTGGCCCAGCTGGCCATCCACGCGGGCCCCCAGCCGCCCGAATGGGCCGGCCCACCCCGCACCCCCCACTCCGCTTATCCACTCCACCGACACCCCGTCGTCCCCCCCCCCACGTTCCCCACTCCTCTCCTCTCCTCCCTGCTGGATCTGGATCGGGAGGAGGCCGATCCCCTCGCCCCTCCACCACCGACGCCGCCTGGCCCACGCCCGATCCCTTGCCGCGCCGGAGCCCCACCTCGCCCGCGCGACCGCGCCCGAGGAACTGTCGCCTGCCGCCGACCCCCAGCGCCCGAGGACGACCCCGCCGTCGCTTCTCGCCACCACCCGGAGCTCCTCCACCTCGACTCCGTCGACGCACGCGTCCCCGTCCTCCTCCCCGACGGCCTCCCTCGAGCCTCGTCGCCCCCTGGTCTCTACTTGACCGTGAGGACCCCAACCCCTCTCTTCTCCCCTCTGCTCCCTACCCCCCTGGCCACCGCGCTGCCCACGCCCGCGGCCGCCGTCCGGCTTCCGCGCCCGCGATCACCCTGACGCCGCGCGCCCGTTGGCCGTCCAGCACGCACATGCATCGCCCCGTCGCCGGCCCCTTTCGCTGGCCACTCCCGATGCCAACGCCCACTCCTGCCTCGCGCACGCCGCCCTACGCGTCCGGGACGCGCCCGGCTCACTCCACGCACCTGCCCCGCTGGCGTGCTCCACGGCCCCCGTGGCTCTCTCGTTGCTGCCTCGCGCCCTCGCCTCCTCTGCACCCGCGCCCTGCTCGCTCCTCGAGCTACCGCTGTGCCGCACGCGTAGTGCCTGCTGCTGCGGCCGCCGCCGCCCCGCGCCGTGGCCTCGCGCTCACCACCCCACTCCCGGCGACCGCCCTGCTCCATCGCCGGCCCTGGCCGAGGCCCCCCTGCTATGCGGGCGTGCCCAGCCGAGGCCACGGCCTCGCCCTCGATGGGCGCCTGCAACCGCGCCCGAGACCCGCGCCCGTTCGCCCGCTAGGGCTCCCGTGAGCCACTGACCTTGGGGCCCCACGCCCCCCTCGAACGTTTTAATAAAAAATGATTTAAAAAATAATAAATTAATTAAATTAATAAAAATAAATAAATAATAAAGATAATTAATTAAGATAATTAATTAACTTAATTAACCCTGTTAATATTAACTAATTAAGATTAATTAACCTAATAACTAATTAACCTAATTAACTACTGTTAATTAGCTAACAGCCCCTGACAGGTGGGACCCACCTGTCAGGTTGACCAGGTCAACGGTCAACGTTGACTGCTAACGTCATGCTGATGCATTAATTAAATTTCGAATTAAATTAATTTATTAAATTCTAAAAATGATTTAGATCTTTAAAATTTAATATAAAATAAACCGTAGCTCGGATGGAAAAACTTTGTACATGAAAGTTGCTCAGAACGACGAGACGAATCCGGATACGCAGCCCGTTCGTCCGCCACACATCCCTAACATATCGAACTCGCAACTTTCCCCCTCCGTTTCACCTGTCCGAAAATGCGAAACATCGGGAATACTTTCCCGGATGTTCCCCCCCTTCGTCGGTATCACCTCCTACCGCGTTAGGCCATACCTAGCACCGCGTTTGGCCTCCTTATGTTTCGTGATGCTTTGTTTGCTTCATATTTACTGTTTCTCCCCCCTCTCCTTCTCCGGTAGACTACGAGACCGACGCTGCTGCTGCCCAGTTCGACTACGGAGTTGACAACCCCTCCTTCTTGCCAGAGCAACCAGGCAACCCCCCCCCCTTGATCACCAGATATCGCCTATTCCTTATCTATACTGCTTGCATTAGAGTAGTGTAGCATGTTACTGCTTTCGGTTAATCCTATACTGATGCATAGCCTGTCATTGTTGCTACAGTTGTTACCCTTACCTGCTATCCTACTGCTTAGTATAGGATGCTAGTGTTCCATCAGTGGCCCTACACTCTTGTCCGTCTGCCATGCTATACTACTGGGCCGTGATCACTTCGGGAGGTGATCACGGGTATATACTATATACTTTATATACATGACACATGTGGTGACTAAAGTCGGGTCGGCTCGTTGAGTACCCGCAAGTGATTCTGATGAGGGGGCTGAAAGGACAGGTGGCTCCATCCCGGTAGAGGTGGGCCTGGGTTCCTGACGGCCCCCGACTGTTACTTTGTGGCGGAGCGACAGGGCAGGTTGAGACCACCTAGGAAAGAGGTGGGCCTGGCCCTGGTCGGCGTTCGCGGATACTTAACACGCTTAACGAGATCTTGGTATTTGATCTGAGTCTGGCCATTTGGTCTATACGCACTAACCAACTACGCGGGAACAGTTATGGGCACTCGACGTCGTGGTATCATCCGAAGCTCTTCTTGACGTCAGCGACGGAGCGGCGCGCGCCGGATTGGACTGGAACGCCTGCTAGGCTAGGTCTGCTTCCGGCCGCGTACGCAACGTGCAGGTGTGCAATGGGCGATGGGCCCAGACCCCTACGCGCATAGGATTTAGACCGGCGTGTTGACCTCTCTGTTGAGCCTAGGTGGGGCTGCGATGTGTTGATCTTCCGCGGCCGGGCATGACCCAGGAAAGTGTGTCCGGCCAAATGGGATCGAGCGTGTTGGGTTATGTGGTGCACCCCTGCAGGGAAGTTTATCTATTCGAATAGCCGTGTCCCTCGGTAAAAGGAAGACCCGGAGTTGTACCTTGACCTTATGACAACTAGAACTGGATACTTAATAAAATACACCCTTCCAAGTGCCAGATACAACCCGGTGATCGCTCTCTAACAGGGCGACGAGGAGGGGATTGCCGGGTAGGATTATGCTATACGATGCTACTTGGAGGACTTCAATCTACTCTCTTCTACATGCTGCAAGATGGAGATGGCCAGAAGCGTAGTCTTCGACAGGACTAGCTATCCCCCCTTATTCTGGCATTCTGCAGTTCAGTCCACTGATATGATCCTTTACACATATACCCATGCATATGTAGTGTAGCTCCTTGCTTGCGAGTACTTTGGATGAGTACTCACGGTTGCTTTTCTCCCTCTTTTCCCCTTTCTATACCTGATTGTCGCAACCAGATGCTGGAGTCCAGGAGCTAGAGATCCTGAGGATGATTTTATGTGGAGTTCGGCTTCGAGGAGTAGTTAGGAGGATCCCAGGCAGGAGGCCTTGCCTTTCTGATCGTTGCTACTTTTGTGCTAGCCTTCTTAAGGCAAACTTGTTTAACTTATGTCTGTACTCAGATACTGTTGCTTTCGCTGACTCGTCTATGATCGAGCACTTGTATTCGAGCCCTCGAGGCCCCTGGCTTGTATTATGATGCGTGTATGACTTATTTATGTTGTAGAGTTGTGTTGTGATATCTTCCCGTGAGTCCCTGATCTTGATCGTACACATTTGCGTGCATGATTAGTGTACGGTCGAATTGGGGGCGTCACAACTGTGGTGTTCTAGGTGGCGTGAGTTATGAAACTATTCCACATTGTTTTAAATGAAGGCCAAACTCATAACTCAAATATTCGCCTTCATGATCAGATCATAGAAACTTTATTTTCTTGTTATGATGATTCTCCACTTCACTATGAAATTCTTTTAACTTTTCAAATGTTTTAGACTTGTGTTTCATTAAGTAGATATACCCATATCTACTCAAATCATCTGTGAAGGTCAGAAAATAATGATACCCGCCGCGTGCTTGAACACTCATCGGACCGCATACATTAGTATGTATTATTTCCAATAAGTCATTAGCTCGCTCCATTGTTCCGGAGAATGGAGTTTTAGTCATCTTGCCCATGAGGCATGGTTCGCAAGTATCAAATGATTCATAATCAAGTGATTCCAAAAGTCCATCCGCATGGAGTTTCTTCATGCGCTTTACACCAATATGATCTAAACGGCAATGCCACAAGTATGTTGCACTATCATTATCAACTTTGCATCTTTTGGCATCTATATTATGAATATCTGTATCACTACGATCGAGATTCAATAAACCATTCACATTGGGTGTATGACCATCGAAAGTTTTATTCATGTAAACAGAACAACAATTATTCTCTGACTTAAATGAATAATCATTTTGCAATAAACATGATCAAATCATTTTCATGCTCAACGCAAACAGCAAATAACATTTATTTAGCTTTAATACTAATCTCGACGGTAGAGGGAGTGTGCGATGGTGATCGTATCAACCTTGAAATCACTTCCAACACACATCGTCACCTCACCCTTAACTAATCTCTATTTATTCTGCAACTCCTGTTTCGATTTACTAATCTTAGCAACTGAACCAGTATCAAATACCCAGGGGCTACTACGAATACTAGTAAGGTACACATTAATAACATGTATATCAAATATACCTTTGTTCATTTTGCCATCCTTCTTATCCACCAAGTATTTGGGGCAGTTCTGCTTCTAGTGACCATTCCTTTTGCAGTAGACGCACTCAGTTTCAGGCTTAGGTTCAGCTTTGGGTTTATTCACGGGAGTGGCAACTTGCTTGCCATTCTTCTTGAAGTTCCCTTTCTTTTCCTTGCCCTTCTCTTGAAACTAGTGGTCTTGTGTTAACCATCAACACTTGATGCTCTTTCTTGATTTCTACCTTCGCCGATTTCAGCACCGCGAAGAGCTCAGGAATCGTCTTGGTCATCCCTTGCATATTATAGTTCATCAAAAAGTTCTAGTAGCTTGGTGATAGTGTCTAGAGAACTCTGCCAATCACTATCTTATCTACAAGATTAACTCCCACTTGATTCAAGCGATTGTAGTACCTAGACATTCTAAGCACGTGCTCATTGGCTGAGCTATTCTCCTCCATCTTGTGGGCAAAGTACTTGTCAGAGGTCTCATACCTCTCGACATGGGCATGAGTCTGAAATACTTATTTCAGCTCTTGGAACATCTCATATGCTCCATCACGTTCAAAACGTTTTTGAAGTCCCGGTTCTAAGCCGTTAAGCATGGCACACTAAACTATCAAGTAGTCATCATATCGAGCTTGCCAAACGTTCATAGCGTCTGCATCTGCTCCTGCAACAGGTCTGTCACCTAGCGGTGCATCAAGGACATAATTCTTCTGTGCAGCAATGAGGCTAATCCTCAATTTACGGACCCAGTCCGTGTAGTTGCTACCATCATCTTTCAACTTAGCTTTCTCTAGGAACGAATTAAAATTCAAGGGAACGGTAGCATGGGCCATTGATCTACAACATAGATATGCAAATACTATCAGGACTAAGTTCATGATAAATTAAGTTCGATTAATAAAATTACTTAAGAACTCCTACTTATATAGACATCCCTCAAGTCATCTAAGTGATACGTGATCCAAATCAACTAACCCATGTCTGATCATCACGTGAGATGGGGTAGTCATCAATGGTGAACATCTCTATGTTGATCATATCTACTCTATGATTCACGTTCGATCTTTCGGTCTCCAGTGTTCCGAGGCCATGTCTGTACATGCTAGGCTCATCAAGTTTAACCCAAGTATTCCGCATGTGCAAAACTATCTTGCACCCGTTGTATGTGAACGTAGAGTCTACCACACCCGATCATCATGTGGTGTCTCAACACGATGAACTGTAGCCACGGTGCATACTCAGGGAGAACACTTTTACCTTGAAATTTAGTGAAGGGATGTAAGTAAGATAAACATCACATGCAATCAAAATATGTGACATGATATGGCCATCATCATCTTGTGCTTTTGATCTCCATCTCCAAAGCATCGTCATGATCTCCATCGTCACCGGCTTGACACCTTGATCTCCATCGTAGCGTCGTGGTCGTCTCGCCAACTATTGCTTCTACAATATCGCTAACGCATAGAGATAAAATAAAGCGATTACATGGCGTTTGCATTTCATACAATAAAGAGACAACCATAAGGCTCATGTTGGTTGCCGATAACTTACAAAACATGATCATCTCATACAATAACGTTTATCACATCATGTCTTGACCATATCACATCACAACATGCCCTGCAAAAACAAGTTAGACGTCCTCTACTTTGTTTTTGGAAGTTTTACGTGGCTGCTACGGGCTTCTAGCAAGAACCGTTCTTACCTACGCATAAAACCACAACGGTGTTTCGTCAAGTTTGTTGTTTTAACCTTCTTCAAGGACCGGCCGTAGTCAAATTCAATTAAACTAAAGTAGGAGAAACAGACACCCGTCAGCCACCTTTATGCAAAACTAGTTGCATGTCAGTCGGTGGAACCGGTCTCATGTGCACGGACATGTAAGGTTGGTCCGGGCCGCTTCATCCCACAATACCGCCGAATCAAAATAAGACATTGGTGGTAAGCAGTATGACTATCACCGCCCACAACTCTTTGTGTTCTACTCGTGCATATCATTGATACATCTCCAACGTATTTATAATTTTTGATTGTTCGATGCTATTATATTATCTGTTTTAGATGTTTTATATGCATTAATATGCTATTTTATTTTATTTTATTTTTGGGACTAACTTATTAACCTAGAGCCTAGTGCCAGTTTCTGTTTTTTCCTTGTTTTTGAGCTTCACGGAAAAGGAATACCAAACGGGGTCCAAACGGAATAAAACTTCACGATGATTTTTCTTGGACCAGAAGACACCCAGGGGACTTGGAGTCCAAGTCAGAAGAGTCGCGAGGCGGCGGCAAGGGTGGAGGGCGCACCCTAGGGGGTGCCCCCTACCTTACCACCTCCCCGGGACTCCTCTGACCTAGCCCTTTGCCCTATATATTCACATATATTCCGGAACCACCAGAAGCATCCACGAAAACACTTTTCCACCGCCGCAACCTTCTGTTCCTGTGAGATCCCATCTTGGGGCCTTTTTGGCATCCTGCCAGAGGGGGGTTCGATCACGGAGGGCATCTACATCAACTCTATTGCCCTTCTGATGAGGCGTGGTAGTTTACCTCAGACCTGCGGGTACATAGCTAGTAGCTAGATGGCTTCTTCTCTCTCTTTGCTTCTCAATACCATGCTCTCCTTGATGTTCTTGGAGATCTATCCGATGTAATATTGTTTTGCGGTGTGTTTGTCGAGATCCGATGAATTGTGGATTTATGATCAGCTTATCTATGAATATTATTTGAATCTTCTCTGAATTATTATATGCGTGATTTGGTATCTTTGTATTTCTCTTCAAATTTTATCGGTTTGGTTTGGCCAACTAGATTGGTTTTTCTTGCAATGGGAGAGGTGCTTAGCTTTGGGTTCAATCTTGCGTGATTTCACCCAGTGACAAAGTAGGGGTAGCGAGACACGTATTGAATTGTTGCCATCGAGGATAAAAGATGGGGTTTATATCACATTGCATGAGTTTATTCCTCCACATCATGTCATCTTACTTGAGGCGTTACTCCGTTCTTTATGAACTTAATACTTTAGATGCATGCTGGATAGCGGTCGTTGTGTGGAGTAATAGTAATAGATGCAGGCAGGAGTTGGTCTACTTCACACGGACGTGATGCCTATATTGCATAATCATTGCCTTGGATATCATCATAACTTTTCACTTTTCTATCAATTGCTCGACAGTAATTTGTTCACCCATCGTATTATTTGCCTTCATGAGAGAAGCCTCTAGTGAAACCTATGGCCCCCGGGTCTATTCTCCATCATATTAGTTTCCATCTACTATTTTGTATCTTTTATTTTCAGATCTATAAACCAAAAAACCCAAAAATATTTTATCTTTTATTTATGTATCTCTATCAGATCTCACCTTTGCAATTGACCGTGAAGGGATTGACAACCCATTTATCATGTTGGGTGCAAGTGTTTGATTGTTTTGTGCAGGTATTGGTGATTTGCGCGTTTTTCTCCTACTAGATTGATACCTTGGTTCTTAACTGAGGGAAATACTTATCTCTACTATGCCGCATCACCCTTTCCTCTTCAAGAGAAAAACCAACACAAGCTCAAGAAGTAGGAGGAAGAATTTCTGGCGCCGTTGCCGGGGGGATCTACGCCAAGTCAAGATTAGTCTCCTGTCAACTTGCCAATTTTTGGTAACATTGCCGAGGAGATCTACATCAAGCCTACCAAGTACCCATCATAAAACTCTCATCTCTTGCATTACATTATTCTCCATTTGCCTCTCGTTTTCCTCTCCCCTACTTCTAAAATGATTTTCGAAAAGATTTGCCTTTTATTCGCCCTTCTTTCGTTCGTCTTTTCGTTTGCTTTTTTATTTGCTCGTGTGATAGATTGCTTGCTGTGTCACAATGTCTCAAGAGAATACCAAATTGTGTGACTTTTCCAATACTAATAATAAAGATTTTATTAGTACTCCGATTGCTCCCGCCGCTAGTGCGGAATCTTATGAAATTAATGCCGCTTTGCTTAATCTTGTTATGAAAGATCAATTTTTCAGCCTTCCTAGTGAAGATGCCGCATCCCATCTGAATAATTTCGTTGATTTGTGCAAAAGAAGAAAGATGTGGATAATGATATTGTTAAATTGAAGCTATTTCCGTTCTCACTACGAGATCGTGCTAAAACTTGGTTTTCATCTTTGCCTAAAAATAGTATTGTTTCATGGAATAAGTGTAAAGATGCTTTTATTTCCAAGTATTTTCCTCCAGCTAAGATCATCTCCCTTAGGAATGATATTATGAATTTGAAGCAACTTGATCATGAACATGTTCCACAATCTTGGGAGTCGATGAAATTGATGATACAAAATTGCCCTACTCATGGTTTAAATTTGTGGATGATCATACAAATTGTTTATGCCGAATTGAATTTTTCTTCTAGAAATCTTTTAGATTTGGCCGCAGGAGGTACCTTTATGGAAATTACTTTACGAGTATCTATTAAACTCCTAGATAATATTATGGTTAATTATTCGCAATGGCATACCGAAAGATCTTCTACTAGTAAAAAAGTGCATGCGACTGAAGAGATTAATGTGTGAGTGGAAAGATGGATGAACTTATGAAATTATTTGCTAGCAAGAGTGCTTCTATTGATCCTAATGATATGCCTTTGTATACTTTGATGGAGAATAATAATGAATCTATGGATATGAATTTTGTTAGTAGGAACAATTTTGGTAATAACGCGTATAGAGGTAATTTTAATCCTAGGCTGTTTCCTAGTAATTCCTCTAATAATTATGGTAATTCCTACAACAATTCTTATGGAAATTATAATAATATGCCCTCTGATTTTCAGAATAGTGTTAAAGAATTTATGAGTTCGCAAAAGAATTTCAATGCTTTGGTTGAAAAAAATTGCTTAAGATTGATGATTTGGCTAGGAACATGGATATAATTTCTCTTGAGATTGAGTCTTTGAAAATTAGATCTATTCCACCCAAGCATGATATCAATAAATCTCTAAAGGCTATGAGAATCTCCATTGATGAGTGCAAAGAAAGAACTGCTGAGAAGCGTGCTAAGCGAGATTGGTTTGTAAAATCGTGTTCTAGTTTTTGTGAAAATAATGATGAAGATCTTAAAGTGATTGATGTGACTCCTATTGAATCTTTGTTTTTCAATATAAATCTTGATAAAGATGGGACTGGAGATGAGTCAACTTTAGTTAAAAGGCGTCCCAATGATTTGGAGTTTATAGATCTAGATGCAAAAATTAATAAAAGTGGGATTGGAGAGGTCAAAACTTTAAGTAGCGATGAACCCACTCTTTTCAATTTCAAGGAATTTAATTATGATAATCATTCTTTAATAGATTGTATTTCCTTGTTGCAATCCATGTTGAATTCTCCTGATGCTTATAATAAAAATAAAGCTTTTACTAAACATATTGTTGATGCTATGATGAAATCTTTTGAAGAAAAACTTGAATTGGAAGTTTCTATCCCTAGAAAACTTTATGATGAGTGGGAACCTACTATTAAGATTAAGGTTACAGATTATGTGTGCCATGCTTGGTGTGATTTGGGTGCTAGCGTTTCCACGATTCCAAAAACTTTATGCGATGTGTTAGGTTTCCGTGAATTTGATGATTATTCTTTAAATTTGCATCTTGCGGATTCCACTGTTAAGAAACCTATGGGAAGAATTAATGATGTTCTTATTGTTGTAAATAGGAATTCCGTGCCCGTAGATTTCATTGTTTTTGATATAGATTGCAATCCTACATGTCCTATTATTCTTGGTAGACCTTTCCTTAGAACGATTGGTGCAATTATTGATATGAAAGAAGAAACATTAGATTTCAATTTCCGTGAAGGAAGGGCATGGAACACTTTCCTAGAAAGAAAATTAAGTTGCCATATGAATCTATTATGAGAGCTACTTATGGATTGCATACCAAAGATGACAATACCTAGATCTATGTTTTTATGCCTAGCTAAGGGCGTTAAACAATAGCACTTGCTGGGAGGCAACCCAGTTTTATTTTCGTTGTTGCCTTTTTAGTTTTGTTTTTCAATAAATAATTCATTTAGCCTCTGGTTAGATGTGTTTTGTGTTTTAATTAGTGTTTGTGCCAAGTAAGACCTTTGGGATGGCTTACAGTGATAGTTGATTTGATCTTGCTGAAAGACAGAAACTTTTGCGCACAATCCCAGAATTTTAAAACATCACGGAAGCATGATAAAATTCTGATTTTTTTACACAAGATTGATATACAAATTGTCTCTGTTGTCCTAATTTTTCAGAATTTTTGGAGTTACAGAAGTATTCAAAGTATTCATATTGCTACAGGTTGTTCTGTTTTTTGACAGATTCTGTTTTCTATGTGTTGTTTGCTTATTTTGATGAATCTATGGGTAGTATCGGGGGTATGAACCATGGAGAAGTTGGAATACAGTAGATATTACACCAATATAAATAAAGAATGACTTCACAACATGTAACGCCCCAAGACCGGTGCTCCAGAAGCCTTCCATGTTTTCGTTATCGTCGTGTGTATTTATTTGTTTGTTGCATCTCATCTCTTGGCATCATTTGCATTGCATCGGCACTTCGTTGCCGTCATGTTTTAAAACTTGCATTCGCTCGTTGTTGCCGTTTCTCCCTTTGCCTTCATCACCTCTCTTAGTCCCCCTCGCTTGCTCGTCTGAAACTTCTCTGAATCTGACCCGCTCTGTTGTTACCGTCGGGTCCGGATCATCACCAAACATCCCTAAAATATCTACGGTTTCTTCTTTGACTATCCTTACCTTTCTATCTCGACCGTTCGATTTTAATCGGAGGGTCCGATTAGCCCGTAACCAAATCCAATGCTATATATAGCGGGCAACCCTAGTTTTTAGGCCTCGTGTCCCATCCATCCATTCCATCCATCGCGCCGCCACCCCCCTTGTCCTCTCCACATCGGGATCCCCTCCCAATCCATCCAACCACCTACCTCCACGTCTTGCACAACCAGCCAGCTGCGCCACGCCGAATCACCCAAGCCCTCTGCTTGTGCCGAGACCACCAGCAGCCGTGCGCCTCCTCCCTCATCCCAGGGGAGCCCCGTCCTCCCCGCGCCTGTCCCGTGCGCCCGGCGCGACGCCGGCAAGCAGCAGCAGCAACCAGGTCACGCCGTCGCTCCCCATGTCTTCTCTCTTTTCCCCGCTACTCCTCTTGAACCTTCCCCGCCGTGGCCGCCTGTCTGCAGGTCGCCGACGCACGCGACGGGATCAAGCCGCTGGGGCTCCTGCTCCAGCCCTGCGTCCCCTTCCCCCGCGTCGTTCCCGGACGGCCACCTCGCTAGCATCCCAGGGCCCGAGCTTCGTCGCGCCATGCCCGCCTCGCCTCTGCTTCCTGTTTCTCTGCATCGAAGTAGTGCAGAGGAGGACAAGCACCTCGACCCCGCCTCTCCTGCCCGTTGACCGCGCTGCCGGAGCCCTGCATCGCGCCAAGCGTCGCCGGCGCCCCCCGGTTCCGCCGCGTAGCTGCATCCTCGGCTTCGCGCCGCTGCCTCCCCTGCGTCCAGATGAGGACGAACGCCTACGCGCCCTACTTCTCATTCTGCCCAGGAACGAGCACCGCCCCGCGTGGTCCAGCGCCAGCGTGGGCGAGCACCCCTCGACCGCACGCGCCTGGGCCGCCTCCCTTCGCTAGATCCAGCCCAGCCGCTCCTCTACTTTGGCCCAGCAGCTCCCCTGCGTCAGCCTGCCAGCCTTGCCTCTCCACCGACTGGGCCTGGCCCTCTGGTGAGAAGCCCAGTCCGCCCGAGATGCAGCCCAGCTCCTATTTTTTTTTGTGCTCTGTGAATTTGTCTAATTTTCCAGAGTTGCTAGTTTTACAGAAAACCCTCAAATTCATGCATTTAATAAATCACAACCTGTGCATCACATATAAAAACTTTATATATGAAAAATGCTTAGATTTTCCTGTAGTTTCATAATATGCAACTCTCATCCATGTTTAAAATGATGTTTGATTAAATTTGCTTAAATGACATGTTAAAATGGTTTATTTCATAACTAAATAACCGTAGCTCCGAATTTAATAAATTATATATGTAACTTGTCTAGAAAAATGCATAGATTAACATGATGCACTTACTTTTGCTGTTTAACAACTCTAAAATATGGGTTAGGCAGAACAGTACCAAATTTGAAATATGCATATCACAACATAATACTGATATGACGGAAACTAGGGCGGCAAGAGTGGAACAAAACACCAGGCATAAGGCCGAGCCTTCCACCCTTTACCAAGTATATAGATGCATTAATTAAAATAAGAGATATTGTGATATCCCAACAAAGTTCATGATATCCATGTTCCAACATGGAACAACCTGCAACTGCACCTGCAACTGCACCTGCAACTAGCAACGCTATAAGAGGGGCCGAGCAAGTGGTAACATAGCCAAACAACGGTTTGCTAGGAAGGGTGAAAAGGTTAGAGGTTTTCATGGCAATTTGGGAGGCTTGATAAACAAGTGGTAGGTAGCGCGACATAGCGATAGCATCGAGACAACTAGCATAGCAAAGATAGTATTGAGATCCAAGGTGACGGTCATCTTGCCTGAAATCCCGCTAGGAAGAAGACCGAATCCATGAAGTAGATGCACCAACGTAGTCGAACGGATCCTCACAGTCGCAACGTTACCGGAACTAATGAGATGAAGCACAACCGGAAAGAAGCAAACAACATAGTAAACAAACAAGCATAACATGACATGATGCATAACCAAGTATGATGCATGTCAAGATTAAATGTTGTTAACATGGCAAGAGGTGAAGCATATGCAAACTACCTATTTAGGCAAGTTTAAATGAGGCCGGAAACACAAACAACAATTCCGGAAAATCCCCATATGCATATTTCAAATTTGGTACTGTTCTGCCTAACCCATATTTTAGAGTTGTTAAACAGCAAAAGTAAGTGCATCATGTTAATCTATGCATTTTTCTAGACAAGTTACATATATAATTTATTAAATTCGGAGCTACGGTTATTTAGTTATGAAATAAACCATTTTAACATGTCATTTAAGCAAATTTAATCAAACATCATTTTAAACATTTTAAACATGGATGAGAGTTGCATATTATGAAACTACAGGAAAATATAAGCGTTTTTCATATATAAAGTTTTTATATGTGATGCACAGGTTGTGATTTATTAAATGCATGAATCTGAGGATTTTTCTGTAAAACTGGCAACTCTGGAAAATTAGACAAATTCGCAGAGCACGAAAAAAATAGAAGATGGGCCGCATCTCGGGCGGACTGGGCTTCTCACTAGAGGGCCAGGTGTAGTCGGTGGAGAGGCAAGGCTGGCAGGCTGACGCAAGGGAGCTGCTGGGCCGAAGCAGAGGAGCGGCTGGGCCGGATCTGGCGAAGGGGAGGCGGCCCAGGCGCATGCGGTCGAGGGGCGCTCGCCCACGCTGGCGCTGGACCGGTCAACGTGGGGCGGTGCTTGTTCCTGGGCAAAACGAGTAGCAGGGCGCGGAGGCGTTCGTCCTCCTCTCGACGCAGGGGAGGCAGCGGCGCGAAGCAGAGGATGCAGCTGCGCGGCGGAACTTGGGGGTGCCGGCGACGCTTGGCGCGATGCAGGGCTCCGGCGGCGTGATCAACGGGAAGGAGAGCCGGGGTCGAGGTGCTTGTCCTCCTCTGCACTGCTTCGATGCAGAGAAATAGGAGGCAGAGGCGAGGCGGGCATGGCGCGGCGAAGCTTGGGCCCTGGGATGCTGGCGAGGTGGCCGTCCGGGAACGACGCGGGCAAAGGGGACGCAGGGCTGGTGCAGGAGCCCCAGCGGCTTGATCCTGTCGCGTGCGTCGGCGACCTGCAGACAGGCGGCCACGGCGGGGAAGGTTCAAGAGGAGTACGGGGAAAAGAGAGAAGACATGGGGAGCGACGGCGTGACCTGGTTGTTGCTGCTGCTTGCCGGCGTCGCGCCGGGTGAACGGGACAGGCGCGGGGAGGACGGGGCTCTGCTGGGATGAGGGAGGAGGTGCACGGCTGTTGGTGGTCTCGGGCGATTCAGCGTGGCGCAGCTGGCTGGTTGTGCAAGACGAGGAGGTAGGTGGTTGGATGGATCGGGAGGGGATCCCGATGTGGAGAGGACAAGGGGGTGGCGGCGCGATGGATGGAATGGATGGATGGGACACGAGGCCTAAAAACTAGGGTTGCCCGCTATATATAGCATTGGATTTGGTTAGGGGCTAATCGGACCCTCCGATTAAAATCGGACGGTCGAGATAGAAAGGTTAGGATAGTCAAAGAAGAAACCGTAGATATTTTAGGGATGTTTGGTGATGATCCGGACCCGACGGTAACGACAGAGCGGGTCAGATTCGGAGATGTTTTGGACGAGCAAGACAGGGGGTCTAAGAGAGGTGATGAAGGCAAAGGGAGAAACGGCGACGACGAGCGAATGCAAGTTTAAAAACATGACGGCAACGAAGTGCCGATGCAATGCAAATGATGCCAAGAGATGAGATGCAACAAACAAATAAATACACACAACGATAACGAAAACATGGAAGGCTTCTGGAGCGCCGGTCTTGGGGCGTTACACAACAGTACCAAAAGTGGTGATTTATTTTCTTATACTAACGGATCTCATGAGATTTTCTGTTGAGTTTTGTGTTGTGAAGTTTTCAAGTTCTGGGTAAAGATTTGACAGAGTATGGAATAAGGAATGGCAAGAGCCTAATCTTGGGGATGCCAAGGCACCCTAAGGTAATATTCAAGGACAACCAAGAGCCTAAGCTTGGGGATGCCCCCGATAGCATCCCCTCTTTCATCTTCGTCTATCGGTAACTTTACTTGAGGCTATATCTTTATTCACCACATGATATGTATTTTGCTTGGAGCGTCTTGTATGATATGAATCTTTACTTTTTAGTTTGCCACAATCATCCTTGTTGTACACACCTTTTGAGAGGGACACGCATGAATCGTGATTTATTAGAATACTCTATGAGCTTCACTTATATATTTTGAGCTAGGCAATTTTGCTCTAGTGCTTCACTTATATCTTTTTAGAGCATGGTGGTGGTTTTATTTTCTAGAAATTTTTGAACTCTCATGCTTCACTTATATTATTTTGAGAGTCTCTCTTAACAGCGTGGTAATTTTCTTTGGTTATGAATTTAGTCCTAATATGATAGGCATCCAAGAGGGATATAATAAAAACTTTCATATAAAGTGCATTGAATACTATGAGAAGTTTGATTCCTTATGATTGTTTTGAGATATAAAGATGGTGATATTAGAGTCATGCTAGTGAGTAATTATGGATTGGAGAAATACTTGTGTTAAAGTTTGTGATTCCCGTAGCATGCACGTATGGTGAACCACTATGTAACGAAGTTGGAGCATGATTTATTTATTGATTGTCTTCCTTATGAGTGGCGGTCGGGAACGAGTGATGGTCTTTTCCTACCAATCTATCCCCCTAGGAGCATGCGTGCAGTACTTTGTTTCGATGACTAATAGATTTTCGCAATAAGTATGTGAGTTCTTTATGACTAATGTTGAGTCCATGGATTATATGCACTCTCACCCTTCCACCATTGCTAGCCTCTCTAGTGCCACGCAACTTTCGCCGGTGCCATACACCCACCATATACCTTCCTCAAAACAGCCACCGTACCTACCTATTATGGCATTTCCATAGCCATTCCGAGATATATTGCCATGCAACTTCCACCGTTCCATTTTACTATGACACGTTCCTATTGGGAAACGTAGAATGCAATTTCAAAAAAAATCCTACGCTCACGCAAGATCTATCTAGGAGATGCTTAGCAATGAAGAGAAGAGTGTGTCTATGTACCCTCGTAGACCGTAAGCGGAAGCGTTTGACAACGTGGTTGATGTAGTCGAACTTCTTCTAGCTCCGACCGATCAAGTACCGAACGTACGACGCCTCCGAGTTCTGCACACATTCAGCGCGATGACGTCCCTCGCCTTCTTGATCCAGCAAGGTGTCGAGGAAGTAGACGAGTTTCGTCAAAACGACGCCATGGTGATGGTGATGGTGAAGTGATCTGCGCAGGGCTTCGCCTAAGCACCGCAAGAATATGACCGGGGTGTAAACTGTGGAGGGGGCACCGCAATTGATGTTGTGTTGTGCTAGGGACGCCCCCAGCTACTTCTTGAGCTTACGTTGGTTTTTCCCCTGAAGAGGAAAGGGTGATGCAGCAAAGTAGAGATAAGTATTTCCCTCAGTTTGAGAACCATGGTATCAATCCAGTAGGAGACAACGCACAAGTCACCAAATACCTACACAAACAATCAAACAACTTGCACCCAACGCGTTAAAGGGGTTGTCAATCCCTTCACGGTTACTTGCAAAAGTGAGATCTGATAGAGATAGATAAACGGTAAATATTTTTGGTTTATAGATCGGAAAGTAAAAGATTGCAAAATAGTAGATCGGAAACTTATGTGATGGAAAATAGACCTGGGGGCCATAGGTTTCACTAGAGGCTTCTCTCAAGATAGAAAATAATACGGTGGGTGAACAAATTACTGCCGACCAATTGATAGAAAAGCGCAAAGTTTTGACGATATCTAAGGCAATGATCATGAATATAGGCATCACGTCCGTGTCAAGTAGACCGAAACTATTATGCATCTACTACTATTACTCCACACATCGACCGCTATCAAGCATGCATCTAGAGTATTAAGTTCATAAAGAACGGAGTAACGCATTAAGCAAGATGACATAATGTAGAGGAATTAAATCAAGCAATATGATGAAAACCCCAACTTGTTATCCTCGATGGCAACAATACAATACGTGCCTTGCTGCCCCTACTGTCACTAGGAAAGGACACCGCAAGATTGAACCCAAAGCTAAGCACTTATCCCGTTGCAAGAAAAACCAATCTAGTTGGCCAAACCAAACCGATAGTTCGAAGAGAATTACAAAGATATCAAATCATGCATAGAAGAATTCAGAAGATTCAAATAATAATCATAGATAAGCTGATCATAAATCCACAATTCATCGGATCTCGGCAAACACACCGCAAAACAGTATTACATCGAATAGATCTCCAAGAACATTGAGGAGAACATGGTATTGAGAATCAAAGAGAGAGAAGAATCCATCTAGCTACTAGCTATGGACTCGTAGGTCTGTGGTAAACTACTCACGCTTCATCGGAAGGGCAATAGAGTTGATGTAGAGGCCCTTTGTGATCGAATCCCCCTCCGGCAAGGTGCCGGAAAAGGTAGATGGGATCTCACGGGTACAGAAGGTTGCGGCGGTGGAAAAGTGTTTTAATGGATGCCTCTGTTGGTTTGGGGATATATATATATATATGGGAATATATAAGCGCAAGAATTAGGTCAAGAAGTGTACGAGGGGCCCACAATGGTGGGGGGCATGCCCTCCGTCCTTGTGGCCGCCTCGTGACTCCGACTTCATCTCCAAGTCTCCTGGTTGTCTTCTGGTCCAAGAAAAATCATCGCGAAGGTTTTATTCCGTTTGGACTCCGTTTGGTATTCCTTTTCTGCGAAACTCAAAAACAGGGAAAAAACAGGAACTGGCACTAGGCTCTAGGTTAATAGGTTAGTCCCAAAAATAATATAAAATAGCATATTAATGCATATAAAACATCCAAAATAGATAATATAATGGCATGGAACAATAAAAAAATTATAGATACGTTGGAGACGTATCAAGCATCCCCAGCTTAATTCCTGCTCGTCCTCGAGTAGGTAAATGATAAAAACAGAATTTTTGATGTGGAATGTACCTAACATATTTATCCATGTAATTTATTTATTGTGGCATGAATGTTCAGATCCGTATGATTCAAAACAAAAGTTTAATATTGACATAAAAACATGATACCTCATGCATACTAACAAGGCAATAATGTCTTCTCAAAATAACATGGCCAAAGAAAGCTTATCCCTACAAAATCATATAGTCTGGCTATGCTCCATCTTCATCACACAAAATATTTAAATCATGCACAACCCCAATGACAAGCTAAGCAATTGTTTCATACTTTTGATGTTCTCAAACTTTTTTAACTTCCGCGCAATACATGAGCATGAGCCATGGACATAGCACTATAGGTGGAATTGAAGGTGGTTGTGGAGAACACAAAAAGAAGGAGATAGCCTCACATCAACTAGGCGTATCAACGGGCTATGGAGATGCCCATCAATAGATATCAATGTGAGTGAGTAGGGATTGCCATGCAACGGATGCACTAGAGCTATAATTTTATGAAAGCTCAAAAAGAAACTAAGTGGGTGTGCATCCAACTTGCTTGCTCATGAAGACCTAGGGAAATTTGAGGAAGCCCATCATTGGAATATACAAGCCAAGTTCTATAATGAAAAATTCCCACTAGTATATGAAAGTGACAATATAGGAGACTCTCTATCATGAAGATCATTGTGCTACTTTGAAGCACAAGTGTGGTAAAAGATAGTAGCATTGCCCCTTTTATCTTTTCTCTCATTTTTTTATTTGGGCCTTCTCTCTTTTTTTGCCTCTTTTTTTCCTTTTTTTATTTTTCGTCAGGAGTCTCATCCCGACTTGTGGGGTAATCATAGTCTTCATCATCCTTTCCTCACATGGGACAATGCTCTAATAATGAAGATCATCACACTTTCATTTACTTACAACTCAAGAATTACAACTCGATACTTAGAACAAAATATTACTCTGTATGAATGCCTCCGGTGGTGTACCGGGATGTGCAATGAATCAGGAGTGACATGTATGAAAGAATTATGAACGGTGGCCTTGCCACAAATACGATGTCAACTACATGATCATGCAAAGCAATATGACAATGATGGAACGTGTCATAAAAAATGGAACGGTGGAAAGTTGCATGGCAATATATCTCGGAATGGCTATGGAATTGCCATAATAGGTAGGTATGGTGGCTATTTTGAGGAAGGTATATGGTGGGTTTATGGCACCGGCGAAATTTGCACGGTACTAGAGATGCTAGCAATGGTGGAAGGGTGAGAGTGCGTGTAATCCATGGACTCAACATTAGTCATAAAGAACTCACATAGTTGTTGCAAAAATCTATTAGTTATCGTAATGAAGTGCTACACACATGCTCCTAGGGGGATAGATTGGTAGGAAAATACCATCGCTCGTCCCCGACCGCCACTCATAAGGAAGACAATCAAAAAATATCTCATGCTTCGTTACATAACGGTTCACGATACGTGCATGCTATGGGACTCACAAACCTTAACACAAGTATTTCTCAAATTCACAACTACTCACTAGCATGTCTCTAATATCACCATCTTCATGTCTCAAAACAATCATAAGGAATCAAACTTCTCATAGTATTCAATGCACTTTATATGAAAGTTTTTATTATATCCCTCTTGGATGCCTATCATATTAGGACTATATCTATAACCAAAGTAAATTACCATGCTGTTTAAAGACTCTCAAAATAATATAAGTGAAGCATGAGAGTTCATCAATTTCTATAAAATAAAACCACCACCGTGCTTTAAAAAGATATAAGTGAAGTACTAGAGCAAAAATGCCTAGCTCAAAAGATATAAGTGAAACACATAGAGTATTCTAATAAATCACGATTCATGCGTGTCCCTCTCAAAAGGTGTGTAGAGCAAGGATGATTGTGGCAAACTAAAAAGCAAATACTCAAATCATACAAGACGCTCCAAGCAAAACACATATCATGTGGTGACTAAAAATATAGCCTCAAGTAAAGTTACCGATAGACGAAGACGAAAGAGGGGATGCGTTCTGGGGCATCCCCAAGCTTAGGCTCTTGGTTGTCCTTGAATATTACCTTGGGGTGCCTTGGGCATCCCCAAGCTTAGGCTCTTACCACTCCTTATTCCATAGTTCATCAAATCCTTACCCAAAACTTGAAAACTTCACAACACAAAACTTAACAGAAAATCTCATAAGATCCGTTAGTATAAGAAAAACAATCACCACTTTTGGTACTGTAGTGAACTCATCCTTTATTTATATTGGTGTAATATCTACTGTATTCCAACTTTTCCATGGTTCATACCCCCAATACTACCCATAGAATCATCAAAATAAGCAAACAACACATAGAAAACAGAATCTGTCAAAAACAGAACAGTCTGTAGCAATCTAGATAGTTCGAATACGTCTGTAACTCCAAAAATTCTGAAAAATTAGGACAACAGGTGAAATTTTTATATCAATCTTCTGTAAAAAAATTAGAATTTTATCACGCTTCTGTGATTTTTAAAAATTGTGGGACTGAGCGCAAAAGTTTCTATTTTTTAGCAAGATCAAATCAACTATCACCGTAAGCCATCCCAAAGGTCTTACTTGGCACAAACACTAATTAAAACATAAAACCACATCTAACCAGAGGCTAGATGAATTATTTATTGAAAAACAGCAAGGAAAAATATTGGGTTGTCTCCCAACAAGCGCTTTTCTTTAAAGCCTTTTAGCTAGGCATTGAGATTTCAATGATGCTCACATGAAACACAAGAATTGAGGTGAAAGAGAGCATCATAAAACCCGTGGAAAACATGTCTAAGTCTAACATACTTCCTATGCATAGACATTTTATAAGCAAACAAATTATCAAGGCAAGAAAAAACTAGCATACGCATGGAAGAAGAAAGAAACAATAGCAATCTCAACAATACGAGAGGTAATTTAGTAGCATGAAGATTTCCACAACCATATTTTCATCTCTCATAATAATTACATGTAGGATCATAATCAAATTCAACAATATAGCTATCATATAAAATATTCTCAACATGATCCACATGCATGCAAAGTTGACACTCTTCCAAAATAGTGGGATTATCATAAAATAAAGTCATGACCTCTCCAAACCCACTTTTATCAAAAACTTCATAAGATTGAACATTATCCAAATATGTGGGATCTAAAGTTGACACTCTTCCAAACCCACTTCCAATATTATTGCAAATATTATTATCAATCTCATATTCATCATGGGGCTTAAATAAATTTTCAAGATCATAAGAAGAATCACCCCAATCATGATCATGGCAACAAGTAGTAGACATGGCAAAATTAGCATCCCCAAGCTTAGGGTTTTGCACATTATTAGCACAATTGACATTAATAGAATTTATAATAACATCATTGCAAACATGCTTTTTATTCAAGGATCTATCGTGAATCACTTCATAAAGCACTTCATAACAATTTTCAGATTCACGGATTTCAAGAAAAACATCGTAAAGATAATCTAGTGCACTCAAGTCACTAGAAATTGATTCATCATAATTGGATCTTTTAAAAAGATTAGCAAGTGGATGAGGATCCATAAACTTTTAGCAAGCGAAGATGCAAGCAAAAAGTAGGCACATGGTAACACAAGCAAACAAAAGATCGAACGGAAGAAGGGTGAAAGAAAAGACAAATCTTTTCGAAAATCGTTTTAGAAGTGGGGGAGAGGAAAAAAGAGGTGAATGGCGAGTAATGTAATGCAATAGATGAGAGTTTATGATGGGTACTTGGTATGTCTTGACTTGCCGTAGATCTCCCCGGCAATGGCGCCAGAAATTCTTCCTGCTACTTCTTGAGCTTGCGTTGGTTTTTCCCTTGAAGAGGAAAGGGTGATGCAGTAAAGTAGAGATAAGTATTTCCCTCAGTTTGAGAACCAAGGTATCAATCCAGTAGGAGACAACGCACAAGTCACTGAACACCTGCATAAACAATCAAACAACTTGCACCCAACGTGTTAAAGGGGTTGTCAATCCCTTCACTGTTACTTGCAAAAGTGAGATCTGCTAGAGATAGATAAACGGTAAAGTAAATATTTTTAGTATTTTTGGTTTATAGATCGGAAAGTAAAAGATTGAAAAATAGCAGATCGGAAACTTATATGATGGAAAATAGACCCGGGGGCCATAGGTTTCACTAGAGGCTTCTCTCAAGATAGAAAATAATACGGTGGGTGAACAAATTACTGCCGACCAATTGATAGAAAAGCGCAAAGTTATGACGATATCTAAGGCAATGATCATGAATATAGGCATCACGTCCGTGTCAAGTAGACCGAAACTATTCTGCATCTACTACTATTACTCCACACATCGACTGCTATCCAGCATGCATCTAGAGTATTAAGTTCATAAAGAACGGAGTAACGCATTAAGCAAGATGACATGATGTAGAGGAATTAACTCAAGCAATATGATGAAAACCCCATCTTTTTATCCTCGATGGCAACAATACAATACGTGCCTTGCTGCCCCTACTGTCACTAGGAAAGGACATCGCAAGATTGAACCCAAAGCGAAGCACTTCTCCCATTGCAAGAAAAACCAATCTAGTTGGCCAAACCAAACCGATAGTTCGAAGAGAATTACAAAGATATCAAATCATGCATAAAAGAATTCAGAGAAGATTCAAATAAAGTTCATAGATAAGCTGATGATAAATCCACAATTCATCGGATCTCGGCAAACACATCGCAAAAGAGTATTACATCGAATAGATCTCCAAGAACATTGAGGAGAACATGGTATTGAGAATCAAAGGGAGAGAAGAAGCCATCTAGCTACTAGCTATGGACCCGTAGGTCTGTGGTAAACTACTCACGCTTCATCGGAAGGGCAATAGAGTTGATGTAGAAGCCCTCCGTGATCTAATCCCCCTCCGGCAGGGTGGCGAAAAAGCTCCCCGGATGGGATCTCACGGGTACAGAAGGTTGCGGCGGTGGAAAAGTGTTTTCGTGGATGCCTCTGTTGGCCTGGAGATATATGGGAATATATATGCGCAAGAATTAGGCTAGGAAGTGCACGTGGGGCCCATAAAGGTGGGGGCGCGCCCTCCGTCCTTGTGGCCGCCTCGTGCCTCCTCCGACTTCATCTCCAAGTCTCTTGGTTGTCTTCTGGTCCAAGAAAAAAAATCGCGAAGGTTTTATTCCGTTTGGACTCCGTTTGGTATTCCTTTTCTGCGAAAATCAAAAACAGGGAAAAAACAGGAACTGGCACTGGGATCTAGGTTAATATGTTAGTCCCAAAAATAATATAAAATAGCATATTAATGCATATAAAACATCCAAAACAGATAATATAATAGCATGAAACAATCAAAAATTATAGATACGTTGGAGACGTATCACCCCCCCCCCATATATATATATATATATAGGTGGGAGGGGGAGGGGAGGCAGCCTGGCGCACCAGATAGGTGTCCGACCGGCCCTAGGGCTCCTGCCCTGGCCACGCCCCTGCCATGTTTGGACAAGGGGGGAAGGAAGGAGGGGGAGGGGAAGGAAGTAGGAGTCCTACTTCATACTTTCCTCTTCCTCCTCTCCTTTCCTTTCCTCCCCATATGGCTAGCCCTATAGGGGGCGCACCAGCCCCTATGGGCTGGTGTGTTCCCTCGCTTGGCCCATTAAGCCCACATCTTTGTTGTGGGTGCCCGAAACTCCTTTCCGGTGACCTGATAAGTACCTGGTACTCCCGAAACACTTCCGGTGTCCGAATACCATCGTCCTATATATCAATATTTACCTCTCGACCATTTCGAGACTCCTCGTCATGTCCGTGATCTCATCCAGAACTCCGAACAACATTCGGTCACCAAATCACATAACTCATATATATAATACTGAATCGTCATCGAACGTTAAGCGTGCGGACCCTATGGGTTCGAGAACTATGTAGACATGACCGAGACACCTCTCCGGTCAATAACCAATAGAGGAACCTGGATGCTCATATTGGCTCCTACATATTCTACGAAGATCTTTATCGGTCGAACTATTATGACAACATACGTTATTCCCTTTGTCCATCGGAATGTTACTTGTCCGAGATTCGATTGTCCGTATCTTCATACCTAGTTCAATCTCGTTACCGGAAAGTCTCTTTACTCATCCCGTAATACATCATCCTACAACTAACTCATTAATCACTTTGCTTGCAAGGCTTCTTATGATGTGCATTACCGAGAGGGCCCAGAGATACCTCTTTGATACTCAGAGTGACAAATCCTAACCTCGATCTATGCCAACCCAAGAAAAAACTTAGGCGATACCTATAGAGCATCTTTATAATCACCCAGTTACGTTGTGACGTTTGATAGCACACAAGGCATTCCTCCGATATCCGGGAGTTGCATAATCTCATAGTCGAAGGAATATGTATTTGACATGAAGAAAGAAATAGCAATAAAACTGAATGATCATTATGCTAAGCTAACGGATGGGTCTTGTCCATCACATCATTCTCCTTATGATGTGATCCCATTCATCAAATGAAAACACATGTCTATGGTTAGGAAACTTAACCATCTTTGATTAACGAGCTTGTCTAGTAGAGGCTTACTAGGGACACGGTGTTTTGTCTATGTATCCACACATGTATCAAGTTTCCGGTTAATACAATTCTAGCATGAATAATAAACATTTATCATGATATAAGGAAATATAAAATAACAACTTTATTATTGCATCTAGGGCATATTTCCTTCGGTCTCCCACTTGCACTAGAGTCAATAATCTAGTTCACATCGCCATGTGATTTAACACCAATAGTTCACATCTTTATGTGATTAACACCCATAGTTCACATCGCCATGTGACCAACACCCAAAGGGTTTACTAGAGTCAATAATCTAGTTCACATTGCTATGTGATTAACACAATACTAAGGTGTGATCATGTTTTGCTTGTGAGAGAAGTTTAGTCAACAGGTCTGCCACATTTAGATTTGTATGTATTTTGCAAATTTCTATGTCTACAATGCTCTGCATGGAGCTACTCTAGCTAACTGCTCCATGTTCAATACGTATCTAGATTGAGACTTAGAGTCATCTAGATCAATGTTAAAGCTTGCATTGATGTAACTCTTTACGACGAACTCTTTATCACCTCCATAACCGAGAAATATTTCCTTAGTCCTCTAAGGATAATTTTGACCGCTGTCTAGTGATCTACTCCTGGATCACTATTGTACCTCCTTGCCAAAATCATGGCAAGGTACACAACAGGTTTGGTACACAGCATGCCATACTTTTTAGAACCTATGGCTGAGGCATAGGGAATGACTTTCATTCTCTCTCTACCTTCTGCCGTGGTCGGGCTTTGAGTCTTACTCAATTTCACACCTTACAATACAAGCTAGAACTCCTTCTTTGACTGATCCATTGTTGAACTCCTAAAAAATCTTGTCAAGGTATGTACTCATTGAAAATCTTATCAAGCGTCTTGATCTATCTCTATAGATCTTGATGCCCAATATGTAAGCAACTTCACCGAGGTCTTTCATTGAAAAATTCTTTTTCAAGTATCCTTTTATGCTATCAATAAATTCTATATCACTTCCAATCAGCAATATGTCATCCACATATAATATCAGAAATGCTACAGAGCTCCCACTCACTTTCTTGTAAATACAGGCTTCACCGTAAGTCTGTATAAAACCATATGCTTTGATCACCTCATCAAAGCGTATATTCCAACTCCGAGATGCTTGCACCAGTCCATAGATGGATCGTTGGAGCTTGCACACTTTGTTAGCACCTTTAGGATCGATAAAACCTTCTGTTGTATCATATACAAATCTTCTTTGAGACATCCATTAAGGAATGCAGTTTTGACATCCATTTGCCGGATTTCATAATCATGAAAAGTGGCAATTGCTAACATGATTCAGACTGAATCAAGCATCACTACAAATGAGAAAGTCTCATCGTAGTCAACTCCTTGAACTTGTCGAAAAACATTTGGCAACAAGTCGAGCTTTGTAGACAGTAACATTACCATCAGCGTCAGTCTTCTTCTTGAATATCCATTTATTCTCCATGGCTTGCCGATCATTGGGCAAGTCCACCAAAGTCTACACTTTGTTCTCATACATGGCCTCAAGCCATCTGTCGAAATCTGGGCTCATCATAGCTTCTTCATAGTTCGTAGGTTCGCCATGGTCTTATAGATAAGCTGATCGTGCTTTGGTTGACCTACAAGGCTCAGTAGTAACTTGATCTGAAGTTTCATGATCATCATCATTAACTTCCTCTCTAGTTGGTGTAGGCATCACGGGAACGGATTTCTCTGATGAGCTACTTTCCAATTCGAGAGAAGGTACAATTAACTCACCAAGTTCTCCTCCCACTCACTTCTTTCGAGAGAAACTCCTTCTCTAGAAAGTTTCCATTCTTGGCAACAAATATCTTGCCTTCGGATTTGTGGTACAAGGTGTACCAATTATTTCCTTAGGGTATCCTATAAAGACGCACTTCTCCGATTTGGGTTCGAGCTTATCAGGCTGAAGCCTTCTGACATAAGTGTCGCAACCCCAAACTTTAAGAAACGACAGCTTAGGTTTCTTGCCGAACCACAGTTCATACGGTGTAGTCTCAACAGATTTAGACGATGCCCTATTTAAGCTGAATGCAGCTGTCTCTAATGCATAACCGTAAAACGATAGTGGTAAATCGGTAAGAGACATCATAGTTCGCACCATATCTAATAAAGTCCGCTTACGACGTTCGAACATACCATTACGATGTGGTGTTCTAGGTGGCGTGAGTTGTGAAACTATTCCACATTGTTTTAAATGAAGGCCAAACTCGTAACTCAAATATTCACCTCCGCAATCAGATCGTAGAAACTTTTTTTTGTTACGATGATTCTCCACTTCACTATGAAATTCTTTGAACTTTTCAAATGTTTCAGACTTGTGTTTCATTAAGTAGATATACCCATATCTGCTCAAATCATCTGTGAAGGTCAGAAAATAACGATACCCGCCGCGTGCCTCAACACTCATCGGACTGCATACATCGGTATGTATTATTTCCAATAAGTCATTAGCTCACTCCATTGTTCCGGAGAACGGAGTTTTTTGTCATCTTGCCCATGAGGCATGGTTCGCAAGTATCAAATGATTCATAATTAGGTGATTCAAAAAACCCATCTGCATGGAGTTTCTTCATGTGCTTTACACCAATATGACCTAAACGGCAGTGCCACAAATATGTTGCACTATCATTATCAACTTTGCATCTTTTGGCATCAATATTACGAATATTTGTATCACCACGATCGAGATTCAATAAACCATTTACATTGGGTGTATGACCATAGAAGGTTTTATTCATGTAAACAGAACAACAATTATTCTCTGACTTAAATGAATAACCGTATTGCAATAAACATGATCCAATCATATTCATGCTCAACGCAAACACCAAATAAAATTTATTTAGGTTCAACACTAATCCCGAAGGTAGAGGGAATGTACGATGGTGATCGTATCAACCTTGAAATCACTTCCAACACACATCGTCACTTCACCCTTAACTAGTCTCTGTTCATACTGCAACTCTTGTTTCGAGTTACTAATCTCAGCAACTGAACTAGTATCAAATACCCAAGGGTTGCTACAAAGACTAGTAAAGTACACATCAATAACATGTATATCATATATACCTTTGTTCACTTTGCCATCCTTCTTATCCGCCAAGTATCGAGGCAAGTTATGCTTCTAGTGACCATTCCTTTTGCAATAGAATCACTTAGTTTCAGGCTTGGGTCCAGCTTTGGGCTTCTTCCCAGGAGTGGCAACTTGCTTGCCATTCTTCTTGAAGTTCCCTTTCTTTCTCTTGCCCTTTTTCTTGAAACTAGTGGTCTTGTTAACCAACAACACTTGATGCTCTTTCTTGATTTCTACCTTCAGCGATTTCAGCATCGCGAAGAGCTTGGAATTGTTTTGTCATCCCTTGCATATTATAGTTCATCACGAAGTTATAGTAACTTGGTGATAGTGAATAGAGAACTATGTCAATCACTATCTTATCTGGAAGATTAACTCCCACTTGATTCAAGTGATTGTAGTACCCAGACATTCTGAGCACATGCTCACTGGCTGAGCTATTCTCCTCCATCTTGTAGGCAAAGTTCTCGTTAGAGGTTTCATACCTCTCGACACGAGCACTGAAATACTAATTTCATCTGTTGGAACATCTCATATGCTCCCTGGCGTTCAAAATGTTTTGAAGTCCCGGTTCTAAGCCATAAAGCATGGCGCACTAAACTATTAAGTAGTCACCATATCGAGCTTGCCAAATGTTCATAACGTCTGCATCTGCCCCTGCAATAGGTCTGTCACCTAGCGGTGCATCTAGGACATAATTCTTCTGTGTAGCAGTGAGGATACTCCTCAGATCACGAACCCAGTCTGCATCATTGCTACTATCATCTTTCAACTTAGTTTTCTCTAGGAACATATCAAAAATAAACTGGGAGCTACATCGCAAGCTATTGATCTACAACATAGATATGCAAATACTATCAGGACTAAGTTCATGATAAATTAAGTTCAATTAATCAAATTACCTAAGAACTCCCACTTAGATAGACATCTCTCAAGTCATCTAAATGATACGTGATCCAAATCAACTAAACCATGTCCGATCATCACGTGAGATGGAGTAGTCATCAATGGTGAACATCTCTATGTTAATCATATCTACTATATGATTCACGTTTGACCTTTTTGTCTCCAGTGTTCCGAGGCCATGTCTGTACATGCCAGGCTCGTCAAGTTTAACCCGAGTATTCCGCATGTGCAAAACTGTCTTGCACCCGTTGTATTTGAACGTAGAGTCTATCAAACCCGATCATCATGTGGTGTCTCAACACGACGAACTGTCGCAACGATGCATGCTCAGGGAGAACACTTATACCTTGAAATTTAGTGAAGGGATCATCTTATAATGCTACCGCCGTACTAAGAAAAATAAGATGCATAAAAGATAAGCATCACATGCAATCAAAATATGTGACATGATATGGCCATCATCATCTTGTGCTTTTGATCTCCATCTCCAAAGCATCGTCATGATCTCCATCGCCACCGGCTCGACACCTTGATCTCCATCGTTGCGTCATGGTCGTCTCGCCAACTATTGCTTCTACAACTATCGCTAACGCATAGTGATAAAGTAAAGCAATTACATGGCGTTTGCATTTCATACAATAAAGAGACAACCATAAGGCTCCTGCCGGTTGCCGATAACTTTTACAAAACATGATCATCTCATACAATAACGTATATCACATCATGTCTTGACCACATCAAATCACAACATGCCCTGCAAAAACAAGTTAGACGTCCTCTACTTCGTTGTTGCAAGTTTTACGTGGCTGCTACGGGCTTCTAGCAAGAACCTTTCTTACCTACGTATCAAAATCACAACGGTGATTTATCAAGTTTGTTATTTTAACCTTCAACAAAGACCGGCCGCAGTCAAATTCGATTCTACTAAAGTAGGAGAAACAGACACCCGCCAGCCACCTTTATGCAAAACTAGTTGCATGTATGTCGGTGGAACCGGTCTCATGAACGTGGTCATATAAGGTTGGTCCGGGCCGCTTCATCCAACAATACCGCCAAATCAAAATAAGACATTGGTGGTAAGAAGTATGACGATCACCGCCCACAACTCTTTGTGTTCTACTCGTGCATATCATCTACACATAGACGTGCCTCTCATGCCACTGTTGGGAAATGTAGCATGCAATTTCAAGAAAAAATCATATGCTCACGCAAGATCTATCTAGGAGATGCATAGCAACGAAGGGAAGAGTGTGTCTACGTACCCTCGTAGACCGTAAGCGGAAGCGTTTGACAACGCGTTGATGTAGTCGAACTTCTTCTAGCTCCGACTGATCAAGTACCGAACGTCCGGCACCTCCGAGTTCTGCACACGTTCAGCGTGATGACGTCCCTCGCCTTCTTGATCCAGCAAGGTGTCGAGGAAGTAGATGAGTTCTGTCAACACGACGGCATGGTGACGGTGATGGTGAAGTGATCCGTGCAGGGCTTCGGCTAAGCACCGCGAGAATATGACCGGGGTGTAAACTATGGAGGGGGGCGCCACACACAGCTAACAATTGATGTTGTGTTGTGCTAGGGGCACCCCCGACATTTATATAGGTGGAAGGGGGAGTGGAGGCAGCCTGGCGCACCACATAGGTGGCCGGCCGGCCCTAGGGCTCCTGCCATGGCCGCGCCCCCTTGCCATGTTTGGACAAGGGGGAAAGGAAGGAGGGGGGAGGGGAAGGAAGTAGGAGTCCTACTTCATACTTTCCTTTTCCTCCTCTCCTTTCCTTTCATCCCCATATGGCTGGCCCTATAGGGGCCGCACCATCCCCTTGTGGGCTGGTGTGTTCCCTCACTTGGCCCATTAAGCCCATATCTTTGCCGGGGGTGCCCGGAACTCCTTTTTGGTGACCCGATAAGTACCCGATACTCCCGAAACACTTCCGATGTTCGAATACCATCGTCCTATATACCAATCTTTACCTCTTGACAATTTCGAGACTCCTCGTCATGTCTGTGATCTCATCCGGGATTCCGAACAACATCCGGGACTCCTTATGAGTGGCGGTCGGGGATGAGCGATGGTCTTTTCCTACCAATCTACCCACCTAGGAGCATGCGCGTAGTACTCGTTTCGATAACTAATAGATTTTTGCAATAAGTATGTGTGTTCTTTATGACTAATGTTGAGTCCATGGATTATATGCACTCTCACCCTTCCACCATTGCTAGCCTCTAGTACTGCGCAACTTTCGCCGGTACCATACACCCACCATATGCCTTCCTCAAAACAACCACCATACCTACCTATTATGGCATTTCCATACCCATTCCAAGATATATTGCCATGCAACTTTCCACCGTTCCGTTTATTATGACACGCTCCATCATTGTCATATTGCTTTGCATGATCATGTTGTTGACATCGTATTTGTGGCAAAGCCACCGTTCATAATTCTTTCATACATGTCACTCTTGATCCATTGCACATCCCGGTACACCGCCGGAGGCATTCATATAGAGTCATATTTTGTTCTAAGTATCGAGTTGTAATTCTTGAGTTGTAAGTAAATAAAAGTGTGATGACCTTCATTATTAGAGCATTGTCCCATGTGAGGAAAGGATGATGGAGACTATGATTCCCCCACAAGTCGGGATGAGACTCCCGACGAAAAAAAAGAGGCCAAAAAAATGAGAGAAGGCCCAAATAAAAAAATGAGAGAAAAGAGAGAAGGGGCAATGTTACTATCCTTTTACCACACTTGGGTTTCAAAGTAGCACCATGATCTTCATGATAGAGAGTCTCCTATGCTGTCACTTTCATATACTATTGGGAATTTTTCATTATAAAACTTTGCTTGTATATTCCAATGATGGCCTTCCTCAAATTTCCCTAGGTCTTCCTGAGTAAGCGAGTTGGATGCACACCCACTTAGTTTCTTTGTGAGATTTCATAAACTTATAGCTCTAGTGCATCCGTTGCATGGCAATCCCTACTCACTCGCATTGATATCTATTGATGGGCATCTCCATAGCCCGTTGATACGCCTATTTGATGTGAGACTATCTCCTTCTTTTTTTCTTCTCCACAACCACCATATTCTATTCCACCTATAGTGCTATGTCCATGGCTCACGCTCATGTATTGCGTGAAAGTTGAAAAAGTTTGAGAACATAAAAAGTATGAAGCAATTGCTTGGCTTGTCATCGGGGTTGTGCATGATTTGAATATTTTATGTGATGAAGATGGAGCATAGCCAGACTATATGATTTTTTAGGGATAAGCTTTCTTTGGCCATGTTATTTTGAGAAGACATAATTGCCTTGTTAGTATGCTTGAAGTATTATTGTTTTTATGTCAATATTAAACTTTTGTTTTGAATCTTATGGATCTGAACATTCATGCCACAATAAAGAAAAATCACATGGATAAATATATTAGGTAGCATTCCACATCAAAAATTCCGTTTTTATCATTTACCTACTCGAGGACGAGCAGGAATTAAGATTGGGGATGCTTGATACGTCTCCAATGTATCTATAATTTTGATTGTTCCACGTTATTATATTATCTGTTTTGGATGTTCTATATGAATTAATATGTTATTTTATATTATTTTTGGGACTAACCTATTAACCTAGAGCCCAGTGCTAGTTTCTGCTTTTTCCTTGTTTTTGAGTTTCGCAGAAAAGGAATACCAAACGGAGTCCAACCGGAATAAAACCTTCGTGATGATTTTTCTTGGACCAGTAGACACCCCAGAGACTTGGAGATGAAGTCGGAAGAGCCACGAGGTGCCCCCTGCCTTGTGGGCCCCTCATGACTCTCCTGACCTAATCCTTCGGCCTATATATTCACAAACATTCCCAAACCACTAGAAATATCCACGAAAACACTTTTCCACCGCTGCAACCTTCTGTACCCGTGAGATCCCATCTCAGGGTCTTTTCCGGCATCCTGCCGGAGGGGGATTTGATCACGGAGGGCTTGTACATCAACTCTATTTCCCTTCCAATGAAGCGTGAGTAGTTTACCATAGACCTACGGGTCCATAGCTAGTAGCTAGATGGCTTATTCTCTCTCTTTGATTCTCAATACCATGTTCTCCTCGATGTTCTTGGAGATCTATCCGATGTAATCTTCTTTTGCGGTGTGTTTGTCGAGATCCGATGAATTGTGGATTTATGATTAGCTTATCTATGAATATTATTTGAATCTTCTCTGAATTATTTTATGCATGATTTGGTTTCTTTGTAATTCTCTTCGAACTATCGGTTTGGTTTGGCCAACTAGATTCGTTTTTCTTGCAATGGGAGAAGTGCTTAGCTTTGGGTTCAATCTTGTGGTATCCTTTCCAAGTGACACTAGGGGCAGCAAGGCACGTATTGTATTGTTGTCATCGAGGATAAAAAGATGGGGTTTACATCATATTGCTTGATTTTATTCCTCTACATCATGTCATCTTGCTTAATGTGTTACTCTATTCTTCATGAACTTAATACTCTAGAAGCAGGCAGGAGTCGGTCGATGTGTGGAGTAATAGTAGTAGATGCAGAATCGTTTCGGTCTACTTGACACGGACGTGATGCCTATATTTCATAATCATTGCCTTAGATATCATCATAACTTTGCGCTTTTCTATCAATTGCTCGACAGTAATTCGTTCACCCACCGTATTATTTGCTATCTTGAGAGAAGCCTCTAGTGAAACCTATGCCCCCCTGGTCTATTTTCCATCATATAAGTTTCCGATCTACTATTTTGCAATGTTTTACTTTCCAATCTATAAACCAAAAATACCAAAAATATTTACTTTATCGTTTGTTTAGTTTCATCTATCTCTATCGGATCTCACTTTCGCAAGTAACAGTGAAGGGATTGACAACCCCTTTATCGCGTTGGGGTGCAAGTTGTTTGATTGTTTGTGCAGGTATTGGTGATTTGTGCGTTGTCTTCTACTGGGTTGATACCTTGGTTCTCTAACTGAGGGAAATACTTATCCCTACTTTGCTGCATCACTCTTTCCTCTTCAAGGGAAAAACCAACGCAAGCTTAAGAAGTAGCACCTCTCATTGACTTTTGCAACATATGCTTGATTCCCTTTGATGGGGAATTAAGAGAACCTAGACCCGCTGAGTTTGAGGAATTTTATCACACTTTGACAGTGGGGGTGAGAGAGGCGTGTCGGGTGTCACCGCCATTAGTTTGCAGTTTCTTTCTATACATTACTTTGCTTTATTCATCGCGAAGTGTTTAACTTCTAGAGAGAAGGTCGGTGCAGTCAGTGCCCCCGACTTCGCCACTATACGCCATGCACTATACAACGATCACACCTTTAGCCTAGGGCCTATTGTTGCACGTCGTATGCACCTTAATAGAACTAAGGGCAAAATTCATGGTGGTATTTATGCTACTCACTTAGCGAGTCACTCTAATGTTCAAATACGCCAACATGATTATCCTTTGTCCCGAGTTTATCTAGATCACCAGGCGATGGAGTATCACTAGTTTATTTATACCACTGATTCATTTCATAACATTCGATATAATTTAGTGTTCAGCATGGAGACCCGTGATATGATCCCGCTAACTGCACCTGCTTTGTTTGATTCTACTACCAGGGGCGGATACATGGTCATGCCAGAGGACATCATTGCCTACCGGAACGACCAGGCATTGGCAGAACAGGAGCCTCAGGAGTGGGACGCTAGGTGCCACCGCCACAGGACTTCTACATTAGACCTGATGACTACTTCAGACAGTGATTACCAAGCTAGGCCAAAAGCCTAAGCTTGGGGGAGTACGTATTTCCAACGACATTACATTCAAGTTCACACATTTCATTCCAGTTGTTGGTGTTCATACTTTTTCATTGTGTTATCCATGATAGATTTATTTTCTCGCTTTCTTCTTGTGTGTTTGTATAACTTAGAGAAAATCCAAAAAATATTTCTTGTTTCTTTTCGGTTTTTCTTTCTAGTTTAATTAGTTGTAGTATTAAAAGAAAACACAAAAAGATTTCTCGATTCTTCTTTTGCTTGTTGGGAGCTTTCCCGTGTAAATAGTTTTTCTCGTTTTTGTTTTTTCTTCTTTGATTTGCTTTCTTCAAGAAAACTAAAAAGTCCAAAAATATTTCAGTGTGTTTCTTTGAATTTCTTTTCTTTTTATTGAGTCGTACCAAGGAGAAGACCATGATGACAATGTTGAGTGGCTCTTATAAGAATTATTGTTGACTTAACGATGAGCCCATATTACCTTGTCTTCTCCTTTTGAATAAAATGTTTGCAGATTCCAGTTTAGTCCACAACACTCTTGCACTATTATTATATTCATATCATTCGGTCGTGCAAGTGACAGGCAATAGTGACGATATTTGGTGAAGTGACTGTGGCAGAGAGAAGCGGGTATGAACTCAACCCGTTTTTGTTTTTGTAAATATGTTTAACCTGGTATCCATGATTCAGCATATTATGATCAAACATGTTTGCAATGACAATTAGAGATAATAGTTTCTCATGCCATGCTTAAGTAGCTAGGAGTGGATAATGATTTATCTTGGATAGATGTCAACATGCATTAAAATGATTGTGATGTAGTATGATGGTATGGTATCCTCCTCTGAATGTTTCAAGTGGCTTGACTTGGCACATGTTCACGCATGTAGTTGAATCAAAACCAACATAGCCTCTATGATATTTATGTGCATGGTGTTCATATCCTACTCATGCTAGTATTCAATGTTAATTATACATAACGCATGTTCATAACCGTTTCGCTCTCTAGATGGCCACTTCTAAATCCATTTGCTAGCCTTCGTCTGTACTAAGCAGGAATACTGCTTATGCATCAAAATCCTTAAACCCAAGTTATTCCAGATGAGTCCACCATATCTACCTATATGCAGTATTACCCTGCCGTTCCAAGTAAATTTGCATGTGTCACCTCTAAAATTTCATATGAACACATGTTTTGTGTGCCTGGACCGCTCATGGAGCGACAGGGGGCGGTCAGTATCTTCCATGCTAAGCGCGTTATTCTCATGATGAGTGTTTATTCACTCATCCTTGGACGAGAGGGGTAGTAATAGGGATTCCCAATCCCGAAATAAAAAATTGCTATTAGTTAAACAAAGCTCCACCAGGATTGTTGTTGGTATGGACGGTACCCGTGGATTCGGCTAGCCGTGGAGTGTGTTTGTTGGTGGAGGGGAAGTAAACTTTACTTTTATCGCTTGGGAACCGCCACTAATTTGTTTAGCATGGAAGATATTGATAACTCTTGGTTGCAACATTGACAGGAAGGGTGTACCTCCCAAAATTATATTTATCTCTATTTTTAAAACTTTGAGCTCTGGCACCTCTGCAAATCCCTGATTCCCTCTATGAAAGGACTATCTACTTAATTTTATGTTGAGTCATCACTTTCTCAAACAAGCGCCAGACCTTAGAGCACTATTGTCATCCTCATGCATTATGTATAGTTAATGTTGGATGCATCATGACTGGATCTTTTCTACCATGAATTACAATGTTTAGTCGCTGCTTGAACTTTGTAGGTGCTTTGCATTTATGTTGTGCAGTCTCAGAAAGGGCTAGCGACATACCATTATTATCATATTATATCGTGATTGTTTTGACAAAGTGTTGGTATTTGAAATATCTTATTATTGCTCGCTAGTTGATTATGCTATTGATATGATTTAATATAATTTTTAAGAGTTATTGTTGACATGGTTAGTCATTATCTTTTCTGAAAACCTGGGTGCTACTTAAGCTTATTTATGTAAACAAGAACAAAAAGAGTTCGTAAAAATTTTCTTTTTCACTTTCAGTTTATCAACTGAATTTCTTGAGGACAAGCAAAGGTTTAAGCTTGGGTGAGTTGATACGTATCCGTCGTATCTACTTTTCCTAACGCTTTTGCTCTTGTTTTGGACTCTAATTTGCATGATTTCAATGAAACTAACCCAGACTGACGTTGTTTTCAGCAGAACTACCATGGTGTTGTTTTTGTGCAGAAATAAAAATTCTTGGATTGGAACGAAACTTTTTCGAGATTTATTTCAGAATAAATAAAAAAATACTGGGACCAAGAACCACTGGAGGGGGTGCCCTGGGTGAGCACGATACACCAGGGTGCGCCACCCCTCCAGGCGCGCCTTGGTGGGTTGTGCCCACCTGGTGGCCCCCCTGACCCTAATTCCGACGTTATAAAATCCTATTTTCAAAGAAAAATAGGAGAGGAAGTTTCATCGCGTTTCACGATATGAAGCCGCCACCACCTCCTGTTCTTCATCGGGAGGCCAGATCTAGAATCCGTTTGGGGCTCCGGACAGGGGGATCTTCGGTCCTCGTCATCATCAACCATCATCCATCTCCAATTCCATGATGATCCCCATCGGGAGTGAGTAATTCCTTTGTAGGCTCACTGGTCGGTGAGAGAGTTGGATGAGATTCATCATGTAGTCGAGTAAGTTTTGTTAGGGCTTGATCCCTAGTATCCACTATGTTCTGAGATTGATGTTGCTATGACTTTGCTATGCCTAATGCTTGTCACTAGGGCCTGAGTGCCATGATTTGAGATCTGAACCGTTTATGTTTTCACCGTTATATCTATGTTTTAGATCCGATCTTGCAAGGCATAGTCACCTATTTATGTGTTATGATCTGTAGGCGCCCTGTGAATGGGGGTACGCAGACTTGCCTGCCTGCGGCCCATGGTGTGGCTCCACCAGTGGCCCGGTACAGCCCAACTTCAACAACAACAGCTCAAGACCCTCGCGAGGGGCCAAGCCTCGCGAGACGGACGACGCCAAGACCTCCTTGGGGGCGTCCTCACCAGGCTGGCTCCTAGGAGCGGAGATATCTATGCAAGGGGCACCTCGCGAGGTTCACATGACGTGAGCCGTAACGACCAAGGCCAGGAGGGCGCCAGCGGGCGCAGTGTACCAATTTCCTCTTTTGTGTTAAAGAGGCAGGCGCAAACGAGGAGTCCCGAGGCATCAGGCAAAGGTTTCCATATCAGTGCAACAAGACCAAGACCAGCAGGATGGCAAGACGGAGGTCATCGCGGAGCCCACTGCAGCATTACCGCCAGAGCCTTTGGCAGGCGAAGACTACTTTTGTCAGGATAACTTGTACTAGTTGTCTCCCTTCAAAATTGGCCGTTGTGGGATCCCTTTCTACCTACATTTGGGAAGAGGACCGGGGCTATAAATAGGACTAGCCACCACCATAGAAGGGGAACGAGCTTGGACCGGATCCATTCCACCAAGATCACCCTCACCAGCTCATAGAGCTCAAGAACACCTCTCCTCCTGAGGCTGTTCACCCATTGTACTTGTTCATCCTCAGCCCATGAGGCAATCCACCACCACCACACTAGAGTAGGGTATTACACCACACGGTGGTCCGAACCAGTATAAATCTCTGTGTCTCGTGTTCTTCGGGTTTGCCGAGCTAGGCCGTGGAATCGTTTGGTAGACGAGCTAGGGAGAGAGAGTTCTTCGTGCGCACCCTAGAGTTCGAACCTCTCAAGGGTCTGCGGAGCCCTGAATCAGACATTTGGCGCGCCAAGTAGGGGTGCGCCAAAGCTTTCTTCTCCATCGATCGACCTGCCATTGCCCTGCAGTTCGTATGTCTGACGATCCGAGGACCCATGCGGACCACTGGGATGCCTGGCCTGCTCGGGTGCCGCCGTCCGCCCAAGAAGACCTCAACTCTGCGCTCCAGGCGGCGTGTGCACCGCCCAACGCCTCCAGGCGCGGGCGGCGCGGGCCGGCGCCCGCCGCCGCACGGTCCTCAGGTTACGCTGCGGCAACGGCACCACACACCCGACGGGAGCAGGCGAACATGCGAGCCACGCTCATCGTGGTGCGGGAACTGCTGCGGTGCAGGTTGGCGGAGAGCGGCCGCGACGCACTGCTAGAACGAGTCGCTGAACTACTGGACACCGCCTGCAGAGGTACGCCGCCCTTCTGCTCCTTGACCACACCCCAGGTTGTGGCGGAAGCACGCGCGAGACCCTGGTGAGCTCACGCGCCCCCTGGGGCGTCAGGGAGATCTGACAACACCAACATAGGCCCTGGCACGGGCTGCCCTGCCATGACCACGCCGCCACTAGGAGGGACAAGTGTTGGCGGCCCGCCGCAAGGACATGTCGGGATGCCACCCGGCGGCCACCAGGGTCAAATGCCGCGACTGGCGGCTCAAGGCGTGGGCACCTGGGTGGCAGTTCCGGCGAGGTGATCGCGGACGCATACGTGCCCCGCATGGTGAACCTGGAGTACCAGCCAGGGGAAGGCCCCAATCCGTTCCCCGGACCAAGATGGGCGCTGGAGAACCCGAGGCGCGGGCCTTCCACGAGTCGCACGGAGGCTTCACCGACCCCTTCAGCGACGATGACGGCGGGGTACAGCCAATATCTCATGAGCAAGCTTACGCTAACCCAGAACTGCAGGAGAACTAGGCTGAAGTGACGGTCAGAGACCGCAGGGCAGTGGCCCTGCCCCCGGCAGGAGTGCTGCTCTGGGGGCTGCGTGGGAGAGGTCCGGAGCCAGGCCCTCCCCCGCGCCGCACGGAGCAAGGCGCTGCATGGAGGTAGGTCCTCTGCCAGGGGAAGCGCTAGCGAGCCTTTCCCCCCGGCAGAGGGCCCGTGGTCGCCGAGGGCGCCCCCAGCGTCCTCTTTGGCTCTTTGCCCCTTGGTCTCGTCCTGGTTTCCGGACGCCCCAATGGTGGTCGAGGGTGGTGCAGGGCGGGGCCCTCGCTTGGCGATATGAAGTAAGGCTCGCGTCTGTGAAGGTCTCCGCTCGTGACACTCTCACATAATAATGAGTGGGGCTATACACGCCACGGAGTCTCCGGAGTGCCGCCCTCGGGCCTCGGGGGCTCCCGCCCATGTCCTAGTGGAAGCACCATGCTCCGTGCTGGCCGTCGACACTGTCCCCCAATGAATATGCTCACAGCCAGTGAAAGCACTTAGCTCCGCGCTGGTCGGAAGACAAGAAGACTAGCTAGGTGCCGGATGCGGCTATTTGCTTTCATCCCTCTTTCTGTAGCTCGATTTGTCGCCCTTTTCAGTTGAACTTGGAATCTTATTTTCGCTGTCAAGTACGGGGGGAGTCTTCTTTGATCGAATGGATTTCTTGTGTTTTGGTTGCGTGCTTTGTTTTGAGGCTTGCGCCTGCTACCCCTTCCCTTGCGAGCGCCCCGCAAGCGGGGGCTGGGCGTGGTATGCGCGCATTGACCGTGCTCAGGCGGGCCTGGGTGGCGGCGACCCTCCCCAGGACCAAGAATGTAATCACCGCGGGATCCCTGCGCGCACACCCTGCCATAGTCTGGCATTCGCTCCTTGCGAGGCCCTCTCAGGCGGGCTAGCAGGCCCCTAAGGAAATCTAAACCTCATGAGCCCCGGAGGGCCCCACTCAGGAGCAAGGCGCACCGACAACCGCAAAACTAGCTCAAGGCCTGCAGGACAAGGTAAGTTACAGAAGCAAAGCCCGCCGAGGAGCTCGCGAGCTCGAAGAAGCACGTTCAAGTCTAGCCTAGAAAATAGAACAGAAATTTACTTACACGAGGGGCTCCCCCTCCAAAATGATCTTACGCCTCGCAAGGACGTGTCCAAGTCTCTGCGTGCATGTTCAAGCAAGGGAGCGCGGGCTCAATTGGACATGTCGCTTGCAGCGTCGTCCTGGTCGCTCTCATACCCGCTGCTGGCGCTGTCGCTGGCGTCGCCCGCACCATCGTCAACCATGTCGTCTTTGTTACCCACAACCACCACCGCGTCGTCCTCGGTGGCGAAGGCCCTGACCAGAGCGTCCACGTTATCGTCCACCCAACGCGCCAGGTTGTCCCAGATAACCCCGGGCACTGGGGCGATGGTGGCCTCAAAGTCGAAGTGGGGGTCGATGTTCTGGAGATGACTGAAGACGTGGGAGAACGCGCTCCCGAGGAGGCCTCGGCTCCTTTCCTCAATAAGCTCGTGGGCCCGCACGGCCCGGTCCTCCAAGCGCGTCACGATGTCGGTGAAGAAGCGGAGATGGCTGGCATAGTCTTCCACGTGGGGATGAGGGGCGCGCTCTTCGCAGATGGCGCCCGGCGCCCGGTTGGCCCTCACCCTGAGGTCCTGAAGCATAGGAGCTTGCTCACGCTGCAGCGTCTGCCGATGACACGCCTCCTCCCTACTTTGCTGCACGAGGGACGTGGCGCCATCAACCTGCTGCTGGAGCGAGAGCAGATCGGCACGAGCGGAGGCTAGGTCGGCCTGGACGGAGACCAAGGCCGCTGCAGCTGCCCTCTCGCGCTGCTCCGCTTCATCCAGCCTTGACCTAAGGGTGGTGGTTCTGCCCTCAGCTTCGGCCTCCACCAGCTTCAGCTTCAGGTCGTGCGTATTGGCAAGATCTACACGAGCCTTCGCCACCCTACGGTCAACCTCCTCCTGGACCCCGGCTTCACGCGCGCTGACGGCGTCTTCAGCCTGGGCCACCTGGCGCTCCCTCGTCTCCAATCGTTCAAGCTCGAGGCAGTGCTCCGAGACCTCCAGCATCAGCGCTTCCTCGCGCTTCAAGATCTCCTTCTCTTTGGAAGGCGCTCCCCTCATCAACGCCAGTACAGCCTTGCGCGCTTCGACCTGCTGCTCAAGGATGGCGTTCAGGGCCTAGAGCTCCCGCCCGCACTCCTCGGTGGCGATCAGCCTCCCGGGCCTCCTCCAAGGCCCGGGCACTGGCCTCGCGCAAGGCCATGAGGGACGACTCGGCCTTTGCGCTGGCGCGCTCACGCTGAAGATGCCTGAGGTTGATGGCCACCTTCAATTGACGCCACTCGTCCACCAGCCGGAGGCCCTCCATCTCAAGGCGGGCGTCAACATCGACAAGCTCTTCCCCGAGCCGGCTCAACGCGCCCATCGCTTCCTAGAAGAGCTCATGGCGGACAGCACCGCGCCCGCGCGCAAGCTCGAACACGCGGCCGGGTTCGTCCTCTGCACCAAGGACCGTTGAGGAAACTTGAGGTGGCTCACCTGCCCCTAGCAGAGGGCTGAAGACTGGTGCCTTCTCCGCCGCCTTCCAGGCCTCAGCGAAGACCCTGCGGGGCGGAGCCATGTTGCCCGAGGACGAGGCCAGGTCCGAGGCGACCCAGCCGCGGGTGATGACAAGTGGAGGGGCCCTCGGCACGCTTTCAGCACCCCAGGCAGGACCACGGAGGAGGGACGACAAGAGCGCAGGGTCAAAACACCTGGTCAGCGCATCCACCTCCTCAGCAAGCCTCGTGTCACGTGCAGCAGACTGGCAGGGGCGCTCGGGGTCAGCGGAGGACCCGGAGTGGGCGGAAGTCGCTTCTCGGGAGATTTCGCTGCCCTAGCAGAAGGGACCCTAAAGAATTGCGGTCAGGAGGAGATGCAGCACTCAGGAAATTATGAAGATAAGGTACTCACTCATCTATGGCAATGTACTTCCTCTGCTTCAATGGCCGGGAGGCATCACCGTTGCAGCTTGGAGACCCTTCCTCTTGCGGAGCACTTCGAAGTTCAGCCGGAGCCGGCCGAAGCCCTGGATGCGGTCACCACTGCCAGGCGCAGCTGGTGTGGCTTCTGAGGAGGCGACCTCAGAAGTGTTGGGTTGCGCCGGCTTCTCGGCCTCCGCTTCATGACGGCTCGCCAGGACCCCGGGGGCTTCAGCCTCGGGAGCACCGGACTGCGTCAACCCGCCGGCTGCCTCCTTAGGACGGCTCTCTCAAGCCCCAAGGGCCGTCACTTCAGGATCCCCGAGCAACGCCGGTTCTTCAGCAGCCATGTCGCCAGCGCTCGAAAGCAGTCGCCCCCCTACGCCCGCTTTTGTGGTGAGCGCCGCGCTGGCGGCGGGCAGGGGAACCACGAAGGCAGGACTCTCACGAGGCCCCTCAAGGCCGACCGGGCACATCCCCCATTCATCGAAAGGGGGCATCTGCCTTGCGAACTCCACCTTGTTCGAGCAGAAGTACAAGAGGCAGCCCTCCTTCGGCAGATCAGCTGGCGTTGGGTCACCCGTCAGGAACTCAAGCACAGACCACTGCGCCTTGGGAGGAAGCTCGAGCGCGTGGAGTCTTATGGGGTCCATGCTGCCGGAGAGGGTCCACATCGGTCAAGAGTGGCGCTGGAGCGGAGCGATGCGGCGCCGGATGAATTCCTTTACCACCATGGGCGCCGTCATCCCAAGATCCTTCAACCTGGTCAACCGACGCCAGACGTGGGCGAGATGCAGGTCTGCGAGCCTCTCGTGCCCCCAGCCAGAGCTGGGAGCAGTCGGTGCCATCGGGAGCAAGAGCAGAGGGCTGAGCACGCCGGCGCCCACGAACACCCACCGCTTCCGGAATCCGCTCACAGCCGGCGAAAGCTCGAAGTCAATACCCGAGCCGGCCGTCGCCGCCACGGCCTGGAAGCTCAAGCATCCTAAGCGCTGCCGGGCATCAGTCAGATGCAGTGAGAAGAAACGGCGGAATAAGGCCATGGAGGGAGCAATGCCCACCATGGCCTCATAGACAAAGGCGAAGACGGCAAGAAGAATGACGGACCGGGGGTCCAGGTGCAGCGCCAGGACTTGGTAGTGACAGAGCACAGTGTTGCAGAAGGCAGAGAAAGGGGGAATCAGGCTAGCCCAGTGGTCGTCCTGTCGACCGCAACGCGAGATGTAGGCCAAGCCACCGTCTTCCCCCACTCATTGGAGTCGGCGGCAAGCGCTGGGTGAACCTTGTCCAGCGCCTCCTGGTTGAGCATCACCGAACGCTCGACGGCGGGCTCGAAGGCCGGCGGTGCTTCGGTTGATGCTGGGGGCTTCTTCTTACGACTCAGCGCCATGGCGACGGAGAGGGTTGGATCCCGATTGAGTTGGAGGAGGAGGCCTCTATTTTCTGGAAGACGGGCGAGTTGGGGAGCGCACTGCCAGCGATGAAGGTGGGGCTGTGTAGACCACAGCGGCCACCTAGCCAGGTGGATATCAAGGCAGCATGGGGAAACGGAGGTGCCCACGACCTGACAATCGCCACGCGTCGACCAAGGCCGCGGGCGGTTGGGGCCCGCGGCGCTCCGCACTTGCCCCTTGGCTTCGCCTCGAAGCCAAGTCTGAGCGTGCCTTGGGCCCGGGGGCTACTGTCGGCGTCCTGGGAATGGGGGTACCCAGACTTGCCTGCCTGCAGCCCACGGTGTGGCTCCACCAGCGGCCCGGTACGGCCCAACTTCAATCGCGAGGCGGACGACACCAAGACCTCCTTGGGGGCGGCCTCACCAGGCTGGCTCCTGGGAAGTGGAGATATCTATGCAAGGGGCACCTCGCGAGGTTCACATGACGTGAGCCGTGATGACCAAGGCCAAGCGGGCGCCAGCGGGCGCAGTGTACCAGTTTCCTCTTTGGTGTTAAAGAGGCAGGCACAGACGAGGAGTCCTGAGGCATCAGGCAAAGGTTTCCATATCGGTGCAACAAGACCAAGACCAGCAGGACGGCAAGACGGAGGTCATCGCGGAGCCCACGGCAGCGTCACCACCAGAGCCTTTGGCAAGCGAAGACTACTTTTGTCAGGATAACTTGTACTAGTTGTCTCCCTTCAAAATTGGTCGTTGTGGGATCCCTTCCCACCTACATTTGGGAAGAGGACCGGGGATCCATTCCACCAAGACCACCCTCACTAGCTCATAGAGCTCAAGAACACCTCTCCTCCTGAGGCTATTCACCCATTGTACTAGTTCATCCTCAGCCCAAGAGGCAATCCTCCACCACCACACTGGAGTAGGGTATTACACCACACGGTGGTCCGAACCAGTATAAATCTCTGTGTCTCGTGTTCTTCGGGTTCGTCGAGCTAGGCCGTGGAATCGTTTGGTAGACGAGCTGGGGAGAGAGAGTTCTTCATGCGCACCCCAGAGTTCAAACCTCTCAAGGGTCTGTGGAGCCCTGAATTCGACATGATCCATAAACCCCAAGGTGACAGTAATTGGGATACTTTCCGGTGATGACCGTAGTTTGAGGAGTTCATGTATACACTATGTGTTAATGCTTTGTTCCGGTTCTCTATTAAAAGGAGGCCTTAATATACCTTAGTTTCCTTAGGGACCCCACTGCCACAGGAGGGTAGGACAAAAGATGTCATGCAAGTTCTTTTCCATAAGCACATATGACTATTTACGGAATACATGCCTACATTATATTTATGAACTGGAGCTAGTTTTGTATCGCCCTAGGTTATGAATGTTATATGATGAATATCATCAATGAATTCACCGATCCAATGCCTATGAGTTTTCCACATATTGCTCTTGCTAAGTTACTACTGCCTTTGTTACTATTACAACTGCTACAAAACTGTTACTGCTATTACCGTTACCACTGCTATCATCACTACTACTATCAAACTATCATATTAGTGTGCTACTGATCACTTTGTTGTAGATAATTAATCTCCAGGTGTGGTTGAATTGACAAGTCAACTACTAATACTTACAAATATTCTTTGGCTCCCCTTGTGTTGAATCAATAAATTTGGGTTGAATACTCTACCCACGAAAACTGTTGCGATCCCTTGTGGGTTATCATTCACATTTTACTCATGGTGCTTTTCCGCAAATTGCTTGCTAAATATGATGTCAACCATAGAATTGCGTCACCCTATCATCCTCAATCTAGTGGTCAATTTGAGTTGAGCAATAGAGAAATAAAATTAATATTACAAAAAACTGTCAATAGGTCCCGAAAGAATTGGTCTAAGAAACTTGATGATGCACTTTGGGCCTATAGAACAACTTATAAGAATCCTATGGGTATGTGTCCATACAAAATGGTTTATGGAAAAGCATGTCACTTGCCTCTTGAGTTAGAACATAAAGCTTATTGGGCAATTAAGGAACTCAACTATGATTTCAAACTTGCCGGTGAAAAGATGTTATTTGATATTAGCTCGTTAGATGAATGGAGAATCCAAGCCTATGAAAATGCCAAATTACTTAAAGAGAAAGTTAAAACATGGCATGATAAAAGAATCCAAAGATGGGAATTCAAAGTAGGTGAGCATGTTCTATTATACAATTCTCATTTTAGATTTCTTCCAGGAAAACTTCTTTCTAAGTGGGAAGGACCATATATCATCAAAGAAGTCTACCACTCTGGAGCCATTAAGATTAATAATGCCGAAGGCACTAATCCGAAGGTGGTCAATGGAAAAAGAATTAAGCACTATATTTCAGGTACACCTATTAGTGTTAAAACTAACATCATCCAAACCATGACACCGAGGAACACATAATAGAAACCTTCCAGAACACTCCAGAACCCTGAAATGGAAGTGGTATGAGATACGTTAAGTAAACCGACTCAAAAATTCCGCAAAAATATTTTCTGTCAGTTTTGGAATATTAGAAAAAATTAAAAAAATAAGAAACAACCGGGAAGGCAACCTAGGTGCCCACTAGGCACCAGGCCGCGCACTGGTGGGTAGTGGGCCCCTCGGGCACCTTCCCTACTCCGTATTCCTTCTGTATACTTGTTTCCCAAGATAAAAATTCTTTATATATACCCCCGGACGGTTTGACCACCATATCACGGAGAAATCTTCTGTTCTTATTCCGTGTTGTTTTCTGTCAGATCTATCAAGCCAGGCATCATGTCTTCTCCCTCCTCCAACAACGTAGAAGAAGATCTTGGCTATTGAAGATGGTGGCTGGCTTGGTGCTTACAGGTTTTGCCTCTGCTGATACTGGTCATGGGGATAAGAACTCCGTGGGAAGAGAGCAGATACCAATCCTAAACAACCCTTAGAATGGCCTCATCCAAACGGATGATCGGCGACAGAAAGAAAGGAATCACGAAATAGAAGAAAAAGTGCACTGTGCTGGCAAATGTGGAGAATAGACATCCATCTTTCATCAATGAAATTGTTCGGTATGGGTAGCAAATACAACAACTTATTAGAAACGCAAGACAGCCAATACGAAATGCTCGAAAAACGGTCGTGCTTAAAGCATGCCCTCAGCGTCGAGGAACATGTGCTAGGGTGTATGTGCGACTCGATCAAATGCCACTTTGTAACTGGGTGATCATAAAGGTGCTCTACAGGTATCTCCAAAGGTACTTCTTGGGTTGCATGGATTGAGACCGGGATTTGTCACTCCGTGTGATGGAGAGATATCTCTAGGCCCTCTCGATAATAGAACTTCACAAGAAGATTCATGTGACTAATGAGTTTAGTCACGGTATCTTGTATAACAGAACAAGTAAAAAGACTTGCCGGTAACGAGATTGCTACGTATAGAGATCCCGATGATCGAATATCGGGCAAGTAACATATCGCCAGACAAAGGGAATTGCATACGGGATTAACCGAATCCTCGACATCGTGGTTCAACCAATAAAGATTTTTGTGGAATATGTAGGAACCAATATGGGCATCTAGGTCCCGCTATTGGTTATTGACCGGAGAGGTGTCTCAGTCATGTCTACATGATTCTCGAACCCATAGGGTCGCACACTTAACGTTCGATGACGCTAGAGTAGTATTGGGATATTTGCATTGGTGACCGAAGGTTGTTCAGAGTCCTGGATGAGATCCCGGACATCACGAGGAGTTCCAGAATGGTCCGGAGGTAAAGATTTATATATGGAAAAAAATTGTTCGGGTTCCCGAAAAAGTATGGGGGTCCACCGGGAGCGTACCGGGTGGCACCGAAGGGTTTCGGGGTCCACCGGAGGGACCAACCAGCCCTGAAGGCCCACATGGGCAGCAAAGGAGGGCGCACCTATTGGGGAATGTAGCATGCAATTTCAAAAAAATTCCTATGATCACGCAAGATCTATCTAGGAGATGCATAGCAACGAGAAGGGGAGAGTGTGTCCACGTACCCTCGTAGACCGAAAGCGGAAGCGTTAGGTTAATGCGGTTGATGTAGTCGATCGTATTCACGATCCAACCGATCTAGTACCAAATGTACGGCACCTCCGAGTTCAGCACACATTTAGCTCGATGACGTCCCTTGAACTCTTGATCCAGCAGAGGGTCGAGGGAGAGTTCTGTCAGCACGGCAGCGTGGTGACAGTGATGGTGATGTGATCCACGTAGGGCTTCGCCTAAGCACTACGACACTATGACCGGAGGATTAAACTGTGGAAGGGGGCACCGCACACGGCTAAGAGAACAATTGATGTTCTATGGGGTGCCCCCTGCCCCCGTATATAAAGAAGGAGAGGAGGAGGCGGCTGGCCAAGAGCGGCGCACCATGGTGGAGTCCTACTAGGACTCCACTCCTAGTAGGATTCGCCCCCCCCCCCCCTTTTTCCTTTCTCATCGGAGGGGAAAAGCAAGGAGAGGGAGAGGGAGAAGGAAAGGGGGGCATCGCCCCCTCCCCTAGTCCAATTCGGACTCCCATGAGGGGGCGCGGCCACCCCTTGCGGGATCCCCTCTCTCTCCACTAAGGCCCATGTAGGCCCAATATTTCCCCCGGGGGATTCCGGTAACCCCTCGGTACTCCAGTAAAATACTCGAACCACTCGAAACCATTCCGATGTCCGAATACCACCTTCAAATATATCAATATTTACCTCTCGACCATTTCGAGACTCCTCGTCATGTCCGTGATCTCATCCGGGACTCTAAACAAACTTCGGTCACCAAAAACACATAACTCATAATACAAATCGTCATCGAACGTTAAGCGTGCGGACCCTACGGGTTCGAGAACTATGTAGACATGACCGAGACACATCTCCGGTCAATAACCAACAACGGAACTTGGATGCTCATATTGGTTCCTACATATTCTACGAAGATCTTTACCGGTCAAACTGCAATGACAACATACGTTATTCCCTTTGTCATCCGTATGTTACTTGCCCGAGATTCGGTCGTCGATATCATCATACCTAGTTCAATCTCGTTACCGACAAGTCTCTTTACTCGTTCCGTAATGCATCATCCCGTAACTAACTCATTAGTCACATTGCTTGCAAGGCTTATAGCGATGTGCATTACCGAGGGGGGCAGAGATACCTCTCCGATACTCGGAGTGACAAATCCTAATCTTGATCTATGCCAACCCAGCAAACACCTTCGGAGACACCTGTAGAGCATCTTTATAATCACCCAGTTACGTTGTGACGTTTGATAGCACACAAGGTGTTCCTCCGGTATTCGGGAGTTGCATAATCTCATAGTCAGAGCAATATCTATAAGTCATGAAGAAAGCAGTAGCAATAAAACTTAACTATCATTATGCTAAGCTAACAGATGGGTCTTGTCCATCACATCATTCTCTAATGATGTGATTCCGTTCATCAAATGACAACACATGTCTATGGTCAGGAAACTTAACCATCTTTGATTAACGAGCTAGTCAAGTAGAGGCATACTAGGGACACTCAATTTTGTCTATGTATTCACATATGTACTAAGTTTCCGGTTAATACAATTCTAGCATGAATAATAAACATTTATCATGATATAAGGAAATATAAATAACAAATTTATTATTTCCCCTAGGGCATATTTCCTTCAGTCTCCCAGTTGCACTAGAGTCAATAATCTAGATTACATAGTAATGATTCTAACACCCATGGAGTCTTGGTGCTTGATCATGTTTTGCTCATGGAAGAGGCTTAGTCAACGGGTCTGCAACATTCGGATCCGTATGTATTTTGCAAATCTCTATGTCTCCCTCCTTGACTTGATCGCGGATGGAATTGAAGCGTCTCTTGATGTGTTTGGTTCTCTTATGAAATCTGAATTCCTTCACCAAGGCAATTGCTCCGGTATTGTCACAAAAGATTTTTATTGGACCCGATGCACTAGGTATTACACCTAGATCGGATATGAACTCCTTCATCCAGACTCCTTCATTTGCTGCTTCAGAAGCAGCTATGTACTCCGCTTCACACGTAGATCCTGCCACGACGCTCTGCTTGGAACTGCACCAACTGACAGCTCCACCATTCAATATAAATACGTATCCGATTTGTGACTTAGAGTCATCCGGATTAGTGTCAAAGCTTGCATCAACATAACCATTTACGACAAGCTCTTTGTCACCTCCCTAAATGAGAAACATATCCTTAGTCCCTTAGGTATTTCAGGATGTTCTTGACCGTTGTCCAGCGATCCACTCCTGGGTTACTTTGGTACCTCCCTGCTAAACATATAGCAAGGCACACATTAGGTCTGGTACACAGCATTGCATACATGATAAAACCCTATGGTTGAGGCATAGGGAATGACTTTCATTTTATCTCTATTTTCTGTAGTGGTCGGGCATTGACTCTGACTCAACTTCACACCTTGTAACACAGGCAAGAACCCTTTCTTTGACTGATCCATTTTGAACTTCTTCAAAACTTTATCAAGGTATGTGCTTTGTGAAAGTCGAATTAAGCATCTTGATCTATCTCTATAAATCTTGATGCCCAATATATAAGCAGCTTCATCGAGGTCTTTCAATGAAAAATTCTTATTCAAGTATCCTTTTATGCTATCTAGAAATTCTATATCATTTCCAATCAACAATATGTCATCCACATATAATATTAGGAATGCTACAGAGCTCCCACTCACTTTCTTGTAAATACAGGCTTCTCCAAAAGTCTGTATAAAACCATATGCTTTGATCACACCATCAAAGCGTATATCCCAACTCTGAGAGGCTTGCACTGGTCCATAAATGGATCGCTGGAGCTTGCACACTTTGTTAGCACCTTTAGGATCGACAAAACCTTCTGGTTACATCATATACAACTCTCCTTTAAGAAATCCATTAAGGAATGCGGTTTTGACATCCATTTCCCAAATTTGATAATCATAAAATGCGGCAATTGCTAACATGATTCGGATAGACTTAAGCATCGCTATGGGTGAGAAGGTCTCATCGTAGTCAACTCCTTGAACTTGTAGAAAACCTTTCGCAACAAGTCAAGCTTTGTAGACAGTAACATTACCGTCAGCGTCAGTCTTCTTCTGAAGATCCACTTATTCTTTATGGCTTGCCGATGATACGTCTCCAACGTATCTATAATTTTTGATTGTTCCATGCTATTATATTATCTGTTTTGGATGTTTAATGTGCTTTAATATGTTATATTATATTATTTTTTGGGACTAACCTATTAACCGGAGGCCCAGTGCCAGTTGCTGTTTTTTGCCTATTTCAGTGTTTCACAGAAAAGGAATAGCAAACGGAATCCAAACGGAACGAAACCTTTGTGAGGATCTTTCTTGGAATAAACGCAATCCAGGAGACTTGGAGTGGAAGTCAGAGACACAACGAGGCAGCCACGAGGCAGGAGGGCGCGCCCAGGGGGTAGGCGCGCCCCCACCCTCATGGGCCCCTCGTAGCTCCACCGACCTACTTCTTTCGCCTATATATACTCTTATACCCTGAAAACATCCAGGAGAGCCACGAAACCACTTTTCCACCACCGCAACCTTCTATACCCGTGAGATCCCATCTTGGGGCCTTTTCCGGCGATCTGCCAGAGGGGGATTCGATCACGGAGGGCTTCTACATCAACACCATAGCCTCTCCGATGATGTGTGAGTAGTTTACCACAGACCTTCGGGTCCATAGTTATTAGCTAGATGGCTTCTTCTCTCTCTTTGGTTCTCAATACAAAGTTCTCCTCGATGTTCTTGGAGATCTATTCGATGTATACTTTTTGCGGTGTGTTTGTCGAGATCCGATGAATTGTGGGTTTATGATCAAGATTATCTATGAACAATATTTGATTCTTCTCTGAATTCTTATATGCATGATTTGATATCTTTGCAAGTCTCTTCGAATTATCGGTTTAGTTTGGCCTACTAGATTGATCTTTCTTGCAAAGGAAGAAGTGCTTAGCTTTGGGTTCAATCTTGTGGTGCTCGATCCCAGTGACAGAAAGGGAACCGACACATATTGTATTGTTTCCATCGAGGATAAAAAGATGGGGTTTATATCATATTGCTTGAGTTTATCCCTCTACATCATGCCATCTTGCCTAATGTGTTACTCTATTCTTATGAACTTAATACTCTAGATGCATGCTGGATAGTGGTCAATGTGTGGAGTAATAGTAGTAGATGCAGAATCGTTTCGGTCTACTTTACACGGACGTGATGCCTATATTCATGATCATGCCTAGATATTCTCATAACTATGCGCTTTTCTATCAATTGCTCGGCAGTAATTTATTCACCCACCATAATATATGCTATCATGAGAGAAGCCACTAGTGAAACCTATGGCCCCCGGGTCTACTTTACATCATACAAGTTTCCGATCTATAATTCTAGTTTACTATTTGTTTTGCAATCTTTACTTTCCAATCTATACAACAAAAATACCAAAAATATTTATCTTATTATCTTTATCAGATCTCACTTTTTCAACTGGCCGTGAAGGGATTGACAACCCCTTTATCGCGTTGGTTGAAAGGTTCTTGATTGTTTGTGCACATACTAGGCGATTTGCGTGTAGTCTCCTACTGGATTGATACCTTGGTTCTCAAAAATTGAGGGAAATACTTACGCTACTTTGCTGCATCACCCTTTCCTCTTCAAGGGAAAACCAACGCATGCTCAAGAGGTAGCAAGAAGGATTTCTGGCGCCGTTGCCGGGGAGATTTACGCCAAGTCAAGTCAAGATTTGATCTCCCGTCAACTAGCCATTTCTGGCGCCGTTGCCGGGGAGATCGACGCTCAAGTCAAGACATACCAAGTACCCATCACAAACTCTTATCCCTCGCATTACATTATTTGCCATTTGCCTCTCATTTTCCTCTCCCCCACTTCACCCATGCCGTTTTATTCGCCCTTTTTCGTTCATCTCTTTTCGCTTGCTTCTTGTGTTTTGGGGTGTTAGTGTGCCCGTTTTGCTTTGATGGCTCCACCAAAAAGCGTTGATCCTCACCTTAGAAGGTTGGAAGAAATTGAAAACAATGTTAGAAGCTTTATGTCTTTGCAATTTGACCATAATAATTTCTTCAGAAACGAGCTTAAAGAACAGAAAAGTTTTATGGAGTACATGAATAAAGATCTCGATGATATGTCTAAGGAATTTTATGATTTGAAATCTCAGTTTGCTCAACTTGAAAAGTTAATAGCCCAAATTTCGGATAAGCAAGCCACCTTAGTTAATAAGATGGCCGCTAAACCAGAAGATCTAGATGATAATAAAGATGAAGATCTAAAAGTGATTGATGTGTCTCCTATTAAATCTTTGTTTTCCAATATGAATCTTGATAAATATGGGACTGGAGATGAGTCAACTTTAGTTAAAAGGCGTCCCAATGATTCGGAGTTTTTAAATCTTGATGCAAAAATTAATAAAAGTGGGATTGAAGAGGTCAAAACTTTACATAGCAATGAACCCACTATTTTGGATTTCAAGGAATTTAATTATGATAATTTCTCTTTGATAGATTGTATTTCCTTGTTACAATCCGTGTTAAATTATCCTCATGCTTATGATCAAAACAAAGCTTTTACTAAACACATCGTTGATGCTTTAATGCAATCTTATGAAGAAAAACTTGAATTAGAAGTTTCTATTCCTAGAAAAATTTATGATGAGTGGGAACCTACTATTAAAATTAAGATTAAAGATCATGAATGCATGCTTTATGTGATTTGGGTGCTAGTATTTCCACGATTCCAAAAACTTTGTGTGATGTGTTAGGTTTTCGTGAATTTGATGATTGTCCTTTAAATTTGCACCTTGCGGATTCCACCATTAAGAAACCTATGGGAAGGATTAATGATGTCCTTACTGTTGCAAATAGGAATTATGTGCCCGTAGATTTCATTGTTCTTGATATAGATTGCAATCCTACATGTCATATTATTCTTGGTAGACCTTTCCTTAGAACGATTGGTGCAATTATTGATATGAAAGAAGGAAATATTAGATTCCAATTTCCGTTAAGGAAAGGCATGGAACACTTTCCTAGAAATAAAATTAAATTACCTTATGAGTCTATTTGTAGAGACACTTATGGATTGCATACCAAAGATGACAATACCTAGATCTATTCTTGTTTTTATGCCTAGCTAGGGGCGTTAAACGATAGCGCTTGTTGGGAGGCAACCCAATTTTATTTTTGTTCCTTGATTTTTGTTCATGTTTAGTAATAAATAATTCATATAGCCTCTGTTTAGATGTGGTTTTATGTTTTAATTAGTGTTTGTGCCAAGTAGAACCTTTGGGAAGACTTGGGTGAAGTCTTTGCGATCTTGCTGTAAAAACAGAAATTTTAGCGCTCACGAGATTAGCTGCCATTTTTTACTGGAGAGTGCTTTTAGATTGATTCTTTTTGAAGATGATTAATAGATAAATTACTCACGTCCACCAAATTATTTAAGAATTTTTGGACTTCCATAAGTATACGTTTGATACAGATTACTACAGACTGTTCTGTTTTTGACAGATTCTGTTTTTCGTGTGTTGTTTGCTTATTTTGATGAATCTATGGCTAGTATCGGGGGTATGAACCATAGAGAAGTTGGAATACAGTAGGTTTAACACCAATATAAATAAAGAATGAGTTCATTACAGTACCTTAAAGTGGTGGTTTGTTTTCTTATACTAACGGAGCTCATGAGATTTTCTGTTTAAGTTTTGTGTTGTGAAGTTTTCAAGTTTTCGGGTAAAGATTTGATGGATTTTGGAATATGGAGTGGCAAGAGCCTAAGATTGTGGATGCCCAAGGCACCCCAAGGTAAAATTCAAGGACAACCAAAAGCCTAAGCTTGGGGATGCCCTGGAAGGCATCCCCTCTTTTGTCTTCATCTATCGGTAACTTTACTTGATGCTATATTTTTATTCACCACATGACATGTGTTTTGCTTGGAGCGTCTTGTATGATTTGAGTCTTTGCTTTTTAGTTTACCACAATCATCCTTGCTGTACACACCTTTTGGGAGAGACACACATGAATCAGAATTTATTATAATACTCTATGTGCTTCACTTATATCTTTTGAGCTAGTTAATTTTGCTCTAGTGCTTCACTTATACCTTTTAGAGCACGGTGGTGGTTTTATTTTATAGAAATAATTTGATCTCTCATGCTTCACTTATATTATTTTGAGAGTCTTTTAGAACAGCATGGTAATTTGCTTTGGCTATAAAATTAGTCCTAATATGATAAGCATCCAAGATGGGTATAATAAAAACTTCCATATAGAGTGCATTGAATACTATGCGAAGTTTGATACTTGATGATTGTTTTGAGATATGAAGATGGTAATATTAGATTCATGCTAGTTGAGTAATTGTGAATTTGAGAAATACTTGTGTTGAAGTTTGCAAGTCCCGTAGCATGCACGTATGGTAACCGTTGTGTGACAAATTTGAAGCATGAGGTGTTCTTTGTTTGATTTCCTTATGAGTGGTCGTCGGGGACGAGCGATGGTCTTTTCCTACCAATCTATCCCCCTAGGAGCATGCGCGTAGTGCTTGGTTTTGATGACTTGTAGTTTTTTCAATAAGTATGTGAGTTCATTATGACTAATGTTGAGTCCATGGATTATACGAACTCTCATCCTTCCATCATTGCTAGCCTCTTCGGTACCGTGCATTGCCCTTTCTCACCTCGAGAGTTGGTGTAAACTTCGCCGGTGCATCCAAACCCCATGATATGATACGCTCTATCACACATAAGCCTCCTTATATCTTCCTCAAAACAGACACCATACCTACCTATTATGGCATTTCCATAGCCATTCCGAGATATATTGCCATGCAACTTTCCACCGTTCCATTTATTATGACACGCTTCATCATTGTCATATTGCCTTGCATGATCATGTAGTTGACATCGTATTTGTGGCAAGGCCACCATGCATAATTTTTCATACATGTCACTCTTGATTCATTGCCCATCCCGGTACACCACCGGAGGCACCCATATAGAGTCATATTTTGTTCTAGTATCGAGTTGTAATCCTTGAGTTGTAAATAAATAGAAGTGTGATGATCATCATTATTAGAGCATTGTCCTGTGTGAGGAAAAAAATAAAGGCCAAATAAAAAAAGGAAAGGCCAAATAAAAAAAGAGAGAAAGGCCAAATAAAAAAAGAGAAGGACCAAAAAATGAGAGAAAAAGAGAGAAGGGGCAATGCTACTATCCTTTTTCCACACTTGTGCTTCAAAGTAGCACCATGATCTTCATGATAGAGAGTCTCTTATTTTGTCACTTTCATATACTAGTGGGAATTTTCATTATAGAACTTCGCTTGTATATTCCAACAATGGGCTTCCTCAAATGCCCTAGGTCTTCATGAGCAAGCAAGTTGGATGCACACCCACTTAGTTTCTTTTGTTGAGCTTTCATACATTTATAACTCTGGTGCATCCGTTGCATGGAAATCCCTACTCCTCGCATTGACATCAATTGATGGGCATCTCCATAGCCCGTTGATTAGCCGCGTCAATGTGAGACTTTCTCCTTTTTTGTCTTCTCCACAAAACCTCCATCATCATATTCTATTCCACCCATAGTGCTATGTCCATGGCTCGCGCTCATGTATTGCGTGAAAGTTGAAAAAGATTGAGAATACTAAAGTATGAAAAAATTGCTTGGCTTGTCATCGGGGTTGTGCATGATGAGAGCATTTTTTGTGACGAAGATGGAGCATGGCCAAACTATATGATTTTGTAGGGATGAGCTTTCTTTGGCTATGTTATTTTGAGAAGACATAATTGCTTAGTTAGTATGCTTGAAGTATTATTATTTTTATGCCAATATTAAACTTTTGTCTTCAATCTTTCGGATCTGAACATTCATGCCACAATAAAGAAGATTACATTGAAAATTATGTTAGGTAGCATTCCACATCAAAAATTCTATTTTTATCATTTACCTACTCGAGGACGAGTAGGAATTAAGCTTGGGGATGTTGATACGTCTCCAACGTATCTATAATTTTTGATTGTTACATGCTATTATATTATCTGTTTTGGATGTTTAATGGGCTTTAATATGCTATTTTATATTTTTTTTGGGACTAACATATTAACCGGAGGCCCAGTGCCAGTTGCTATTTTTTGCCTATTTCAGTGTTTCACAGAAATGGAATATCAAACGGAATCCAAACGGAACGAAACCTTCGCGAGGATCTTTCTTGGAACAAACGCAATCCAGGAGACTTGGAGTCGAAGTCAGAGACGCAACGAGGCGGCCACGAGGCAGGAGAGCACGCCCAGGGGGGTAGGCGCGCCCCCCACCCTCGTGGGCCCTTCGTAGATCCACCGACCTACTTCTTTCGCCTATATATACTCTTATACCCTGAAAACATCCAGGAGAGCCACAAAACCACTTTTCCACCGCCGCAACCTTATGTACCCGTGAGATCCCATCTTGGGGCCTTTTCCGGCGATCTGCCGGAGGGCCTTTTCCGAACAATATTTGATTCTTCTCTGAATTCTTATATGCATGATTTGATATCTTTGCAAGTCTCTTCGAATTATCGTTTAGTTTGGCCTACTGGACTGATCTGTCTTGCAATGGGAGAAGTGCTTAGCTTTGGGTTCAATCTTGCGGTGCTCGATCCCAGTGACAGAAAGGGAACCGACAAGTATTGTAATGTTGCCATCGAGGATAAAAAGATGGGGTTTATATCATATTGCTTGAGTTTATCCCTCTACATCATGTCATCTTGCCTAATGTGTTACTCTGTTCTTATGAACTTAATAGTCTAGATGCATGCTGGATAGTGGTCGATGTGTGGAGTAATAGTAGTAGATGCAGAATCGTTTCGGTCTACTTGACACGGACGTGATGCCTATGTTCATGATCATGCCTAGATATTCTCATAACTATGCGCTTTTCTATCAATTGCTCGGCAGTAATTTGTTCACCCACTGTAATATATGTTATCATGAGAGAAGCCACTAGTGAAACCTATGGCCCCCGAGTCTACTTTACATCATATAAGTTTCCGATCTATAATTCTAGTTCACTATTTGTTTTGCAATCTTTACTTTCCAATCTATACAACAAAAATACCAAAAATATTTATCTTATTATCTTTATCAGATCTCACTTTTGCAAGTGGCCGTGAAGGGATTGACAACCCCTTTATCACGTTGGTTGCAAGGTTCTTGATTGTTTGTGCAGGTACTAGGCGATTTGCGTGTAGTCTCCTACTGGATTGATACCTTGGTTCTCAAAAAATGAGGGAAATACATACGCTACTTTGCTGCATCACCCTTTCCTCTTCAAGGGAAAACCAACGCATGCTCAAGAGGTAGCAGCCGATCATCGGGCAGTCAACCAAAGTCCACACTTTGTTCTCATACATGGATCCCATCTCAGATTTCATGGCCTCAAGCCATTTCGCGGAATCTGGGCTCATCATTGCTTCCTCATAGTTTGTAGGTTCGTCTTGGTCTAGTAACATGACTTCCAGAACAGGATTACCGTACCACTCTGGTGCGGACCATACTCTGGTTGACCTACGAGGTTTGGTAGTAACTTGATCTGAAGTTTCACGATCGTCATCATTAACTTCCTCACTAATTAGTGTAGGCATCACTCGAACTGATTTCTGTGATGAACCATTTTCCAATTTGAGAGAAGGTACAACTACCCCATCAAGTTCTACTTTCCTCCCACTCACTTCTTTCGAGAGAAACTCCTTCTCTAGAAAGGACCCATTCTTAGCAACAAATGTCTTGCCTTCGGATCTGTGATAGAAGGTGTACCCAACAGTTTCTTTTGGGTTTCCTATGAAGACGCACTTCTCCGATTCGGGTTTGAGCTTATCAGGTTGAAGCTTTTTCACATAAGCATCGCAGCCCCAAACTTTAAGAAACGACAGATTAGGTTTCTTGCCAAACCATAGTTCGTATGGTGTCGTCTCAACGGATTTAGATGGTGCCCTATTTAAAGTGAATGCAGCCGTCTCTAAAGCATAACCCCAAAATAATAGCGGTAAACTAGTAAGAGACATCATAGATCGCACCATATCTAATAAAGTATGGTTATGATGTTCGGACACACCATTACGCTGTGGTGTTCCAGGTGGCGTGAGTTGCGAAACTATTCCAGATTGTTTCAAATGAAGACCAAACTCGTAACTCAAATATTCACCTCCACGATCAGATCGTAGAAACTTTATTTTCTTGTTACGATGATTTTCCACTTCACTCTGAAATTCTTTGAACATTTCAAATGTTTCAGACTTATCCTTCATTAACTAGATATACCCATATCTGCTTAAATCATCTGTGAAGGTCAGAAAATAACGATACCTGCCGCGAGCCTCAACACTCATCGGACCGCATACATCAGTATGTATTATTTCCAATAAGTAAGTTGCTCGCTCCATTGTTCCAGAGAACGGAGTCTTAGTCACTTGCCCATGAGGCATGGTTCGCAAGCATCAAGTGATTCCAAAAGCCCATCGGCATGGAGTTTCTTCATGCGCTTTACACCAATATGACCCAAACGGCAGTGCCACAAATAAGTTGCACTATCATTACTAACTTTGCATCTTTTGGCTTCAATATTATGAATATGTGTATCACTAATCGAGATTCAACAAAAATAGATCACTCATCAAGGGTGCATGACCATAAAAGATATTACTCATATAAATAGAACAACCATTATTCTCTGATTTAAATGAATAACCGTCTCACATCAAACAAGATCTAGATATAATGTTCATGCTCAACGCTGGCACCAAATAACAATTATTCAGGTCTAAAACTAATCCCGAAGGTAGATGTAGAGGTAGCGTGCCGACGGCGATCACATCGACCTTGGAACCATTTCTGACGCGCATCGTCACCTCGTCCTTAGCCAATCTTCGTTTAATCCATAGCCCCTGTTTCGAGTTGCAAATATGAGCAACAAAACCAGTATCAAATACCCAGGCGCTACTACAAGCATTAGTAAGGTACACATCAATAACATGTATATCAAATATACCTTTCACTTTGCCATCCTTCTTATCCGCCAAATACTTGGGGCAGTTCCACTTCCAGTGACCAGTCCCTTTGCAGTAGAAGCACTCAGTTTCAGGCTTAGGGCCAGACTTGGGCTTCTTCCCGAGAGCAACAACTTGTTTGCTATTCTTCTTGAAGTTCCCCTTCTTCCCTTTGCCCTTTTTCTTGAAATTAGTGGTCTTGTTAACCATCAACACTTGATGCTCCTTCTTGATTTCTACATCTGCAGCCTTTGATACGTCTCCAACGTATCTACTTTTTCTCACGCTTTTCCTCTTGACTTGGACTCTAATTTGCATGATTTGAATGAAACTAACCCCGGACTGACGTTGTTTTTAGCAGAACTACCATGGGGTTGTTTTTGTGCAGAAATAAAAGTTCTCAGAATGGAACGAAACTTTGCGAGGATTTTTTATATCAATAATAAGAATTTCTGGAGCCAAGACCCACCAGAGAGGGGCCCCTGGTTGGGCACAACCCACCAGGGCGCGCCCCCCTCTCCTGGCGCGCCCAGGTGAGTTGTACCCACCTGGTGGCCCCACTGACGACCCCCTGATACTATAAATCACATTATTCCAGAAAAAATTTAGGGAGAAAGAATTATCGCGTTCCACGAGATGGAGCCGCCGCCAAGCCCTGTTCTTCCTTGAGAGGGAAGATCTGGAGTCCGTTTGGGGCTCCAGAGAGGGGGATCTTCGTTCTTCGTCATCACCAACCAATCTCCATCACCAATTCCATGATGCTCCCCATCGGGAGTGAGTAATTCCTTCGTAGGCTCGCTGGTCGGTGAGGAGTTGGATGAGATTCATCATGTAATCGAGTTAGTTTTGTTAGGGCTTGATCCCTAGTATCCACTATGTTCTTAGATTGATGTTGCTATGACTTTGCTATGCTTAATGCTTGTCACTTTGGGCCCGAGTGCCATGAACTCAGATCTGAACCGTTTATGAATTCATCATTATATCCATGTGTTAGATCCGATCTTGCAAGTTATAGTCACCTACTACGTGTTATGATCCGGCAACCCCGGAGTGACAACAACCGGGCCCACTCCCGGTGATGACCGTAGTTTGAGGAGTTCATGTATTCCCTATGTGTTAATGCTTTGTTCCGGTTCTCTATTAAAAGGAGGCCTTAATATCCCTTAGTTTCCAATATGGACCCCGCTGCCACGGGAGGGTAGGACAAAAGATGTCATGCAAGTTCTTTTAATAAAGCACGTATGACTATTTATGGAATACATGCCTACATTATATCGATGAACTGGAGCTAGTGCCGTATCGCCCTAGGTTATAACTGTTACATGATGAATATCATCCAACAAGTCACCGATCCAATGCCTACGAATTTATTTATATTGACCTTGCTGCGTTACTACTGCTATCATCACTGTTACACTTGCTACAAAATACTGTTATCACTATTACTGTTACCGTTGATGTTGTCACTACTATCAAAACTATCAAACTACTTTGCTACTGATCACTTTGCTGCAGATAATTAATCTCCAGGTGTGGTTGAATTGACAACTCAGATGCTAATACCTTCAAATATTCTTTGGCTCCCCTTGTGTTGAATCTATAAATTTGGGTTGAATACTCTACCCTCAAAAACTGTTGCGATCCCCTATACTTGTGGGTTATCAAGACCTTTTTCTGGCACCGTTGCCGGGGAGCATAGCTATATTTGTTGAGTCATGCTACCTCTTGAGCTTGCGTTGGTTTTTCCCTTGAAGAGGAAAGGGTGATGCAGCAAAGTAGCGTAACTATTTCCCTCAGTTTTTGAGAACCAAGGTATCAATCCAGTAGGAGGTTACACCTTATACCTACATAAACAAATAAGAACCTTGCAACCAACGCGATAAAGGGGTTGTCAATCCCTTCACGGCCACTTGCAAAAGTGAGATCTGATAGAGATAATAAGATAAATATTTTTGGTATTTTTATGATAGAGACTGAAAGTAAAGATTGCAAAGTAAAAATAGATTGGAAACTTATATGATGGAAAATAGACCCGGGGGCCATAGGTTTCACTAGTGGCTTCTCCCAAGATAGCATAAGTATTACGGTGGGTGAACAAATTACTGTTGAGCAATTGATAGAAAAGTGCATAATTATGAGAATATCTAGGCGTGATCATGTATATAGGCATCACGTCCGCGACAAGTAGACTGAAACGATTCTGCATCTACTACTATTACTCCACACGTCGACCGCTATCCAGCATATATCTAGAGTATTAAGTTCATAAGAACAGAGTAACGCATTAGGCAAGATGAAATGATGTAGAGGGATAAACTCAAGCAATATGATATAAACCCCATCTTTTTATCCTCGATGGCAACAATACAATACGTGCCTTGCTGCCCCTGCTGTCACTGGGAAAGGACACGGCAAGATTGAACCCAAAGCTAAGCACTTCTCCCATTGCAAGAAAGATCAATCTAGTAGGCCAAACCAAACTGATAATTCGAAGAGACTTGCAAAGATAACCAATCATACATAAAATAATTCAGAGGAGATTCAAATATTGTTCATAGATAATCTTGATCATAAACCCACAATTCATCGGATCTCGACAAACACACCGCAAAAAGAATTACATCGAATAGATCTCCAAGAAGATCGAGGAGAACTTTTTATTGAGATCCAAAGAGAGAGAAGAAGCCATCTAGCTAATAACTATGGACCCGAAGGTCTGTGGTAAACTACTCACACATCATCGGAGAGGCTATGGTGTTGATGTAGAAGCCCTCCGTGATCGATTCCCCCTCCGGCGGAGCACCGGAAAAGGCCCCAAGATGGGATCTCACGGGTATAGAAGGTTGCGGCGGTGGAAATAGGGTTTTCGTGGTGCTCCTGGATGTTTTTGGGGTATATGGGTATATATAGGAGGAAGAAGTAGGTCGGTGGAGCTGCGAGGGGCCCACGAGGGTGGGGGCGCGCCTAGGGGGGCAGGCGCGCCTCCCTGCCTCGTGGCCTCCTCGCTTCTTTCTTGACGTCTACTCCAAGTCCTCTGGATCATGTTTGTTCCAAAAATAACTCTCCCAAAGTTTTCATTCCGTTTGGACTCCGTTTGATATTCCTTTTCTGCGAAACACTGAAATAGGCAAAAAAAACAGCAATTTGCACTGGGCCTTCGGTTAATAGGTTAGTCCCAAAAATAATATAAAAGTGCTTAGTAAAGCCCATTAAACATCCAAATAGATAATATAATAGCATGGAACAATCAAAAATTATAGATACGTTGGAGACGTATCAAGTCACTTGGGATTATTATCATATTATCACTATGAAGAATCTGAAGGATCCAAAGACTAAGATATTTCCCACAAAGACGAGGGGAGGTAAGGAACTGCCATCCAGTTCTGCATTAGATTCACCTTCTGATATGAGTAAACTTGCAACACCACCACATGCTATTAATTCTAATATGTCGCAAGTTATTGATGATGCTACTTCTGCTATGGATAATGCTTATGATGATGCTAGTACCTTGCTTGATAATGATGATGTGCCACTTGGTGATTTTCTTGATGAAAAAATTGCTAGAGTTATACAACATGATGTTGTTGAATCTGATGATGAGCTTGAAACTGAAACTCCTGAAACACCTACTAGAACTAGCCTTGCTAGATATGAATTGCCTAAGGTACCAGAAGGTTATGTTATGAATGAGGAGGCAACTAGAGATATTCTTGCTTGCAATGATAGAGATGATCTAGAGAAATTACTATGCAAGTATAAAGAAAATCTCTGAATGCTAGAATGAAATGTGATCCTAAGTTTGCTACTTCACCTATCTGTATTGTTGATAAGGGTTATGAATTCTCTGTCGACCCAGAGTTAATTACTTTGGTTGAATCTGATCCTTCCCATGGTTATGATACTGAAACTGTTGTGGCACATCTTACTAAGTTGAATGATATAGCCACCCTTTTTACTCATGATGAGAAAACTCGCTACTACTTTATTCTCAAATTATTTCCTTTCTCATTAAAGGGTGATGATAAAGCTTGGTACAATACTCTTACTCCTGGTTGTGTGCGTAGTCCCCAGGATATGATTTATTACTTCTCTAAAAAATATTTTCCAGCTCATAAGAAACAAGTTGCCTTATAGGAAATATTTAACTTTGTGCAAACTGAAGAAGAGAGTCTCCCACAAGCTTGGGGGAGGCTTTGTCAGTTACTTAATGCTTTGCCTGATCATCCTTTTAAGAAGAATGAAATACTTGATATCTTTTATAATGGACCAACCGATGCTTCTAGGGACTTCCTAGATAGTTGTGCTGGTTGTGATTTCAGGGAACGAACTATTGCTCAAGCTGAAGAATTATTGAGTAACATATTGAAAAATTATGATGATTGGACTATTCCTGAACCACCGGCTAAACCCACTCCCAAGAAGAGGGGTATATTTTATCTCAGTCCTGAAGATATGCAAGAGGCAAAGAAATCTATGAAGGAAAAAGGTATTAAAGCTGAGGATGTTAAAAATTTACCTCCTATTGAAGAAATACATGGGATTAATACACCACCACTGCCTAAGGTGGTAGAGGTAAATTCTCTTATGAAATTCAGTGATAATGATAATCCTCACAATATGCATCCTAGTCAATGCCTTTATGAGTTTGAAAACTACATTAGAAAACAAGATCACTTCAATGCAAATGTTATGAAACAATTGAAATATAATTTTGATATGATTGCTTGCTTGAGTGACTTGTTATTTAGAATCTCAAATGATCTTAGAGGTGTTGGAAAACATGATATGGTTCAAACTCAACTAGAACAAGTTGCTAAATCTCAAAGAAAATTGCTTGATGAAATGAATCATAATATGCATGACTTTGCTGCTAGAGTTGCAACTAGAGGAGGTAAAATGACTCAGGAACCACTTTATCCTGAGGGACACCTAAAAAGAATTATACAAGACTCACAAAGAAATAACACTAGTGCATCTAGTCCTTCTAAAAAGAAAAAGAAAAAGAAGAGTGATAGGACTTTGCATGCTTCTAGTGAACCTGAAATAGAAAAACCTCATGATAATGAAAATGAAACTTCTATCTCTGATGCTGAAACTCAATCTGGTAATGAACATCCACCTAGTGATAATGAAAAAGATAATGCAGATGTACATGAAGATGCTCAACCAAACAATGATAAAGAACCAGATAATGATGTTGAGATAGAACCACCTGTTGATCTTGATAACCCACAACCCAAAAAATAAAAGATATGATAAAAGTGACTTTGTGGCTAGAAAACACGGTAAAGAAAGAGAAACGTGGGTTCAAAAACCTATGCCTTTTCCACCCAAGTCAACTAAAAAGAATGATGATGAAGAATTTGAACGCTTTGCTGAAATGCCGAGGCCACTCTTTTTGCGTACTCGCTTGACCGATATCTTGAAAATGCCTCCTTATGCAAAGTATATGAAAGACATCATCACAAATAAGAGAAAAATACCGGAAGCTGAAATCTCCACTATGCTTGCTAATTATACTTTCAAAGATGGAGTACCTAAAAAAACTTGGAGATCTGGGTATACCAACTATACGTTGCTCCATCAAAAAGAATTATGTGAAAACTGCTTTGTGTGATTTAGGAGCTGGTGTTAGTGTTATGCCTTTCTCTTTATATAAAAGACTTGACTTGAATAAACTCACACCTACTGAAATATCTTTGCAAATGGCTGACAAGTCAACTGTCATACCTATAGGTATCTGTGAGGATGTGCCCGTTGTTGTTGCTAATGTTACTATTTTGACTGACTTTGTTATACTTGAGATGCCCGAGGACGAAAACATGTCGATTATCCTTGGTAGACCCTTCTTGAATACTGCAGGGGATGTTATCGATTGCAATAAAAGCAAGGTCACTTTTCATATTAATGGTAATGAGCATACGGTGCACTTTCCGAAGAAACAATTCCAAGTGAATGGTATTAATGTTACTGAAAAATCTCCGACAATCACTATTGGAAGTTTTCAAATACCTCTACCTACAGTCAAAAAGAAATATGAAAGGCTTATTGTTGGGGAGATGCATATCCCCATTGAGGTAACTTAGTGATTTACGAAAGTTCTTCGGTTTCATGCTAATCGAAAGTGGTCGTTAATAAGACCTGATCAACCTTATTAATGAATCATTTTTGAACGGTATGAGGTTGATGAATTTAGTAAGCACTACTCTCTGTCCCTACTTTTTATTCTCTATTTTTATTAGTAAAATAAAATAAAATGCCATGCTTTGTCTGTTTTCTGAATTTCCCGTGCAATAAAAAAATGACCAAAAATAATACCAGAGGGGGGTGCACCTGGTGGGCACAACCCACCAGGGCGCGCCAGCACCCCCTAGCGCGCCGTGGGGGGTTGTGGTCCCCACGTGGGCCCCCTTACTTATCTCTTCATCCCACATTGTCACCTACCTCCAGAAAAAAAATCACTCTTGCTCTCTCTCCCGTGTTCTTGAGCTCAAACCCGCGGATTTCGATCTCTTTGCTCGAAGCTCCGTTTCAGAAACTGTTTCGGGGGATTGTTGCTTGGTATGTGACTCCACCACTTGTCCAATTAGTTTTTGTTTTAGTGGTTTATACTTTGAATAAATAGCTACTCTTAGTGCTGCTGTAGATGTGCTTGCATGTTCAATTCTTAGTGTTCTAAGTAGTTTAAATGCTTGCTATGGCCTCTATGTATCCCTATGAGTAGTTGCTATTAGTTTTGTTGGAAAATTTTTGTGAACTAAAAATTCAGATTTTTGTTCATAGGAAAAATTGTACGCGGACATGATGAACCTATTTGGAAGGAGTTCTTCGAGGAGACGATCCTCGGGGCCATCCTCTAGTGATAGTTCTACTCGCCGATCTTATGTTGAACCAAGTGAAAGTTCCACGCGAGATGCTGCCACCAAAACATGCTTATGGCCTTGCGATGAGTATATGATGCAAGTGGGCATTAAGGAGGAATTCGAGCAATATGTTCACAATGCCGATCTCAGTCCCTACCTCTCAGATAAGTGTGAACAGTGCCATCTTCTCATTGAATCATTTGTCAACTTAGGCCAAAAGCCTAAGCTTGGGGGAGTACGTGTTTCTCACCGACATTATATTCATGTTCACATATCATTCTAGTTGTCGGTGTTCACACTTTTCATTGTACTATCCATGTTTAAATTCATTTTTCTTGCTTTCTTCTTGTGTGTTTGAAAAACTTTAGAAAAACCAAAAAAATAGTTGTAGTAGTTTACTTTCCTTGCATGCTTAGTAGTAGCACTAAAAAGAAAATCCAAAAAGATTTCCTTGTTCTTCTTTTTGCTTGTTGGGAGCTTTCCCGTGTAAATAGTTTTTCTCGTTTTTGCTTTTCCCTTTTTTTTGCTTGTTCAAGAAAACCAAAAACTCCAAAAATATTTCAGTGTGTTTCTCTGAATTTCTTTTCTTTTTATTCGAGTCTTACCGAGGAGAAGACCACGATGAAAATGTTGAGTGGCTCTCATATGAATAACTGTTGAACTAATAAGAGCCCATTTTACCTTGTCTTCTCCTGTTGAATAAAATGTTTTGCAGATTCCAGCTTAGTCCATGGAACTCTTGCACTATTATTATTTTCTTATCATTCGGTCGTGCAAGTGAAAGGCAATAATGACGATATTCGATGAGCTGGCCATGGAAAAGAGAAACTGGTATGAACTCGACTTGTTCTTGTTGTGTAAATATGTTTAACCTAGTGACCATGATTCAGCCCATTATGATTAAACATGTTTGCAATGACAATTAGAGATTATAGTTTCTCATGCCATGCATAAGTAGCTGGGAGTTGATAATGATTTATCTTGGATATCAACATAGCGTTAAAATGGTTGTGATGTAGTATGACGATATGGTATCCTCCTCTGAATGTTCGAGTGGCTTGACTTGGTACATGTTCACACATGTAGTTGAATCAAAACCAACATAGCCTCTACAATATTTATGTTCATGGTGTTCATATCCTACTCATGCTAGTGTCCAATGTTACTTATGCATAATGCCTGGTTATGATCGTTGTTGCTCTCTAGCTGGCCGCTTCCCAATCTTAATTGCTAGCCTTCGCCTGTACTAAGTGGAAATTATGCTTGTACATCAAAAACCTTGAACCCAAAGTTATTCTAGACGATTCCACCATACCTACCTATATACGGTATCACCCTGCCGTCCTAAGTAAATTTGCATGTGCCACGTCTAAAGACTTCTAAAAAATTATCCGTTTTGTGTGCCTGGATCGTTCATGGAACGACAGGAGGTGGTCGATATCTTCCGTGCTAAGCGGGTTATCCTCAGGTCGAGTGTTTATTCACTCGCCATCGCACGAGGAAATGGGCGGTAATAGGGACGCCCAGTCCCAAACTGCAAACATGAAAAAGAGTTCATCTCTTGATAATCAAACAAAAACTCCCAATGGAGTCAAAACCTTTACTTTCCGCTTGGGAACCGCCAGTAGCGTGCTTAGCATGGAAGATGTTGATAACTGACGGTCGTGAAGTGAATGAGAATGGTGCATGTCCCAAAATATCATTTATCTCTGCTTTAAAAATCGAGCTCTGGCACCTCTACAAATCACTGCTTGCCTCTACGAAGGGACTTTCTATTTACTTTTATGTTGTATCATCACCTTCTAAAAACAAGCGCCAGAAACTGAGTAGAGCACAGCCGTCATGATTTATGCATTGTGTATAGCTAATGTTGGGTGCATCATGGCTGGATCTTTTCTACCATGAATTACAATGTTTAGTCGTGGCTTGAACTTTGGAGGTGCTCTGCATTTATGTTTTGCGGTCTCAGAAAGGGCTAGTGAGATACCACTATTGTCATATTATATCATGGTTGTTTTGACAACGTGTTGCTGTTTGAGATATCTTATTATTGCTCGCTAGCTGATTATGTCATTGATATGAATCATTATAATCTTTAAATGTTATTGTTGACATGGTTAGTTATAATGTTGGCTGAAAACCTGGGTGTTGTTTAAGCTTATTTATGCAAACAAGAGCAAAAGAGTTCGTAAAAGTTTTTCTTTCTCACTTTCAGTTTATCAACTGAATTGCTTGAGGACAAGCAAAGGTTTAAGCTTGGGGGAGTTGATACGTCTCCAACGTATCTACTTTTTCTCACGCTTTTCCTCTTGACTTGGACTCTAATTTGCATGATTTGAATGAAACTAACCCTGGACTGACGCTGTTTTCAGCAGAACTACCATGGTGTTGTTTTTGTGCAGAAATAAAAGTTCTCAGAATGGAACGAAACTTTGCGAGGATTTTTTATATAAATAATAAGAATTTCTGGAGCCAAGACCCACCAGAGAGGGGCCCCTGGTTGGGCACAACCCACCAGGGCGCGCCCCCTCTCCTGGCGCGCCCAGGTAGGTTGTACCCACCTGGTGGCCCCGCTGACGACCCCCCTAATACTATAAAATTACATTATTCCAGGAAAAAAATCAGGAAGAAAGAATTATCGTGTTCCACGAGATGGAGCCACCGCAACGCCCTGTTCTTCCTTGGGAGGGCAGATCTGGAGTCCGTATGGGGCTCTGGAGAGGGGGACCTTCGTTCTTCATCTCTCCGTCGCCAATTCCATGATGCTCCCCACCGGGAGTGAGTAATTCCTTCGTAGGCTCGCTGGTCGGTGAGGAGTTGGATGAGATTCATCATGTAATCGAGTTAGTTTTGTTAGGGCTTGATCCCTAGTATCCACTATGTTCTTAGATTGACGTTGCTATGACTTTGCTATGCTTAATGCTTGTCACTTTGGGCCCGAGTGCCATGAACTCAGATCTGAACCGTTTATGAATTCATCATTATATCCATGTGTTAGATCCGATCTTGCAAGTTATAGTCACCTACTACGTGTTATGATCCGGCAACCCCGGAGTGACAACAACCGGGCCCACTCCCGGTGATGACCGCAGTTTGAGGAGTTCATGTATTCACTATGTGTTAATGCTTTGTTCCGGTTCTCTATTTAAAGGAGGCCTTAATATCCCTTAGTTTCCAATATGGAGCCCGCTGCCACGGGAGGGTAGGACAAAAGATGTCATGCAAGTTCTTGTAATAAAGCACGTATGACTATTTACGGAATACATGCCTACATTATATTGATGAACTGGAGCTAGTGCTGTATCGCCCTAGGTTATAACTATTACATGATGAATATCATCCAACAAGTCACCGATCCAATGCCTACGAATTCATTTATATTGACCTTGTTGCGTTACTACTACTATCATCATTGTTACACTTGCTACAAAATACTACATTCACTGTTACTGTTACCGTTTCTACTGTCACTACTATCAAAACTATCAAACTACTTTGCTACTGATCACTTTGTTGCAGATAATTAATCTCCAGGTGTGGTTCAATTGAAAACTCAGCTGCTAATACCTTGAAATATTCTTTGGCTCCCCTTGTGTCGAATCTATAAATTTGGGTTGAATACTCTACCCTCGAAAATTATTGTGATCCCCTATACTTGTGGGTTGTCAGCTTTAAGCATTGCGAAGAGCTCAGGAATTATATTTTCCATCCCTTGCATGTTATAGTTCATCATGAAGCCTTTATAGCTTGGTGGTAGTGATTGAAGAACTCTGTCAATGACACTATCATCAGGAAGATTAACTCCCAGCTGAGTCAAGTGGTTATGGTACCCAGACATTCTGAGTATGTGTTCACTGACAGAAATGTTCTCCTCCATCTTGCAGCTATAGAACCTGTTGGAGACTTCATATCTCTCAACTCGGGCATTTGCTTGAAATATTAACTTCAACTCTTAGAACATCTCATATGCTCCATGACGTTCAAAACGTCTTTGAAGTCCCGATTCTAAGCCATAAAGCATGGCACACTAAACTATCGAGTAGTCATCAGATTTAGCTTGCCAGACGTTTATAACGTCCGAAGTTGCTCCTGCAGCAGGCCTTGCACCTAGCGGTACTTCCAGGACGTAATTCTTCTGTGCAACAATGAGGATAATCCTCAAGTTACGGACCTAGTCCGTGTAGTTGCTACCATCATCTTTAACTTAGCTTTCTCTCAGAATGCATTAAAATTCAAGGGAACGGTAGCACGGGCCATTGATCTAGAACAACATAGATATGCAAAAACTATCATGACTAAGTTCATGATAAATTAAATTTCAATTAATCATATTACTTAAGAACTCCCACTTAGATTGACATCCCACTAGTCATCTAAATGATCACGTGATCCATATCAACTAAACCATGTCCGATCATCACGTGAGGTGGAGTAGTTTTCAATGGTGAACATCTCTATGTTGATCATATCTACTATATGATTCATGTTCGACCTTTCGGTCTCAGTGTTCCAAGGCCATATCTGCATATGCTAGGCTCGTCAAGTTTAACTCGAGTATTCTGCATGTGCGAAACCGGCTTGCACCTGTTGTATGTGAACGTAGAGCTTATCACACCCGATCATCACGTGGTGTCTCGACATGACGAACTATATCAATGGTGCATACTCGGGGAGAACACTTATACCTTGTTATAATGCTACCGCCGTACTAAGCAAAATAAGATGCATAAAAGATAAACATCACATGCAATCAAAAATATGTGACATGATATGGCCATCATCATCTTGTGCCTTTGAACTCCATCTCCAAAGCACCGTCATGATCTCCATCGTCACGGGCTTGACACCTTGATCTCCATCGTAGCGTCGTTGTCGTCTCGCCAACTATTGCTTCTACAACTATCGCTACCGCATAGTGATAAAGTAAAGCAATTACATGGCGATTGCATTTCATACAATAAAGCGACAACCATAAGTCTCCTGCCAGTTGCGATAACTTATACAAAACATGATCATCTCATACAATAATTTATATCGCATCATGTCTTGACCATATCACATCACAACAAGCCCTGCAAAAACAAGTTAGACGTCCACTACTGCAGGATGCTGCTAACGCGACACTACGATCAGAGACCCTTTGCCGAAACTGTGTGCGATGCAATAATCGCAAACGGTGGTGTAAAAAACCGTCAAAAAGGTGCAAAACGTTTGCGATGATGGATGCATCAAACACGGTTAAGATTATAGTTGTGTGTGCGATGCAGGGCATACAGTTAATCCATTCAAACTGCCTGCGATGAGGCAGAACAACATAAACGGGCAGCCATAACAATGTGTGTGCGATGCAGGACACACGGTTAATCCATTCGAATTGTTTGCGATGAGGTAGAACAACAGAAACGGGCAGCCATATCAATGTGTGTGCGATATACGGCATACGGTTAACTCGGACGAACTGCTTTTGATTAGAGAACACAACAGAAATGGTTCAACTTAACAAGATGTGTGTGATATGCAGCATACAGTTCACATGGATGAACTGTTTGCGATGAGCCAAAAGAACACAAACGAGTCATGTAAACAAGATGTGTGTGACACGTGGCAAACATCCGACTCGGATGAACTGTTTGCGATGAGAAATTACAACACAGACAGCCAATACAGTTACTTCGTGTGTGATTCTATGTGTACAAAAAACTTTGAAAAATGCAAACGAGTTGCTTGCGGTGGCTAGGAGCATCGCACACGATGCATCTGCGAGTACTCGTGTGCGATGATTAGTATGTTACACATACGTTTCCTTATGTGAACATGTATGTGAATTTGTAATATGGACAGTTAATATGCAAATGCCTTCTGGACATCGGGCACACGCTTAAACTCAATGAACTGTGTATGATACTAATACTTTCCATGAAAATTTATGAACTTGGGTAACAACATTTGAGTAACATATATATAGTGGTTACACTATTCGACAAAAGGAGGATCTTCGTAACACGGTTTTGACAACCATATGGTCCATATCTACATACTTAACATAGTAACAACTATCACATTTTAAGAGGCTAAGGGCCAACAACCATATGGTCCATATCTACATACTTAACATATATAGTAACAGCTAGCACATTTTAAGAGGCTGAGGGCCAACAACCACAACTATCCACTGGAAGCAGCTTGATCACGGCGACTCGGCATCTCGTCAATGAAAAGGAAGAGCCCTCCTGTGCCTTGGTAGAGCAGGAGTAGAACAGTGTCTCCAATTTTCCAATATGGATGCATTGCCACGAGAAGCGAGAACTTGTTAATTTGAATGGTTCCATTTTTGCGGGAAATGCAGTACCTTGCAATCACTTTGGCGTTATTAGCAGGCACAAGTGTAATTCGACCACGCCGGGAAATCGATCCAGGAACGGCTACAGGGGGCAATTTCTGTTGACATGTAGAATAAAAAACAATTGTAACATATCGTTGAAGATATATATAGTTTATGAGCATCAACATTAAAATAAGACTTTTTACCAGCGCTTTGTGCACACAATTGGTCTTGTTCAGTGTGTGCACCATAGGTCTAATTAATCCCATCCAAAATCCAGCGTTCATACGCTGTGCTATCTCTGTCAGATTATCAACAAAGTTTATGACATGCTTCAAGTCCTTCCAGTGAAATTTGGTACGCTTAGTAACATACAGATCGTTCACTATGCATCCAACATATCCTGCTTAAAAGGTGGAAAGGTATTATTTATTCAGAACATGGCAGAAGAATATATAGTGCGCATAAATTGGTAAACAGAATTTGTTACTGCCTAGGAACGGAGTCAGAATATGATATCACAATTGGTTGCTTAAATAGTGATCAATTGGTTGCTTAAATAGTAATATGACAGCATGGAGAAAGTTGAAAGGACACTAACCTCGATCAGACTTTGATCGGCTGATGACGTTGGGGAAGTAAACATCCATGTTAATTAGACCAGGCTGTGGTGCACGCACTAGAATTTTATTGCCAGCTTTCAGTTCATAACACTTAGACATTTTTCTCCAAAGGTCCGCATTAAAATAGGAGTGACCATCTTTATCAAGTTTTACGCTAACCGTCATTGTAAATCCATGTTGCGTTGTCAATATGACATCCTGGGAGTCATCAGCAAAGTAAAGCCCAAGATTTCCTTCTACTCCTGTTCTTGCAAAGCAAGGGATGTACTGCTTGAAATGAAAATTAAGATCGTAAATTAGATATATTGAAATAACCGAGCAAGATGCAAATATGGGAGTAACTGATAGAACATATCCATATATAGATGCAAGCAAAGTACAAAAATATAGAATTAAAAATAGATAATGTAACAAAGATTTGATGCAAATATATAGATAATGTAGCAACAGACGGTATATGTTCACAAATTTAGGCCATGCCGACCGTGGTAGGTTGAGATTGAACATACTGAGCGCTCCCTGAAGTCATCCGGAATGGTGAGATAGAACTTCGTTTCCGACTGGCCACGACCACAGTTGCCCTATTTGTGCTCGCACTGTGCACACATGAATGAACACCCATGAATCAGCTAGAACAAAAATGATTCCACGGTGATTTCCGCCGGTTGATTAACAGCGACAGACGGACTGCGATAAGAGATGAGTGAATATTTTGCTAATTAAGTTGATTACCTTCTCCATGAGAAAAATCCCCGGCCCAATCCCGCAGAAAACCCGAGTCGACCAGAGTCTAGAATGTCGGCGCAGATAGGCGGCGGAAAGCGGTGGAGGCGAAATCCGGTGCCGTTTGGAGCGTGACCTACGCCCGCTGCCAATAGCCGTCGAGCTTAGGGTGCAGAGTTGCGGAGGAGTCCGCGGCGAGTGAGTGGGGACGAAGTGAGCGAGGGTTTTCTTTTCCTTTTGCATGTGTGAGTGAACACACACGGTTCGCAGAGGCGACAGAGATGAATCGTGTCCGATAGTAAATCACCGAGATTGAATGGGAATCCAAATTTCCTTTGTCCTTCATCCATGAGTTTTTTTTCTACGATGAACATAAACCCTGCTAATCACCGTGTTCAAATTTGACACTTTTCCGGGTTCATTTACAATACTTAGGGGATTATGTGCATTTTGTAGGCATTAATGCACGTAATTCAAATTCAAACAATTGGTGCATGAAAGGGTGCACAAGAACGGTCTGGAAATACCATACTCGTGGTATTTAGTAATTTCTCAAGCCTTTTACAAGGAATGGGCAGAGATTTCAATGGAATGAGTGGCAATAGTCAACCACAAATGCGTCATTTACTGGGTTATCAACTATAGAACAATGAAATATGTGCTTGAAAAACATGACGGCTGGCATGGTGCCATGGTATGGCCTCACCGTGCCCTGGTTAAAAGCTGAGAAGGTTTGATTTATGTCATCATGCACGCCCTTCATAAATCGAACCATCACCGAGGAAGTTCAATGCTTTCGAGAGGGAAATCACCAAGATTGAAGGAGAATCCAAATTTCCGTCCTAGTTTGTCATTCAGTTTTTTTCCAATGATCAACATACCGCCTCAAATGAAACGTGTTCAAATTTGACATTTTTCCAAACTCATTTACCATATTTAGGGGATTGTGTGCATTTTCTAGGCATTAATTATGCACATAATTCAAATTCGAACAATCGGTGCATGAAAAGGTGCACACGAACAGTCTGGAAAACCATGCTCGTGCTATACAAAATATGAAACACATGGTTGGAAAACATGACACCTGGTGTGGTGCCATGGTATGGCCTCACCATGCCCTGGTAAAAACTGGAGAATGTTTTCCTTATGTCGTGATGCACGCCTTTCATAAAACGAACCATCATCTGAGGAAGTTTCATGGTTTCGAGGGGAAAATCACCAAGATTTAAGGGGGATTCAAATTTCCTTTGTCCTTTGTCCACGAGTTTTTTTCTATGATGAGCATACAACCTGCAAATCACCGTGTCCAAATTTGGCACTTTTCCGGGTTCATTTGCCATATTTAGGGGATTATGTGCATTTCCTAGGCATTAATGCACATAATTCAAGTTCAAACAATTTATGCATGAAAGGGTCCACAAGAACGGCCTAGAAAACCATGCTCGTGCCATTTAGTAAATTCTCATGCCTTTTACAAGGAATGGATAGATATTTCGATGAAATGTGTGGCAATAGTCAACCACAAATGTTTGTTTGTTGGGTTTTCAACTATAGAAAAAATGAAATAAATGCTTAAAAAACATGACGCCTGGCATCGTGCCATGGTATGACCTCACCATGCCCTAGTAAAAATTTGAGAAGGTTTGGCTTATGTCGTCATGCACGCCCTTCATAAATCGAACCATCACCGAGGAAGTTCCATGCTTTCGAGAGGGAAAATCCCCAAGATTGAAGGGGAATCCTAATTTCCGTCCTAGTTTGTCATTCAGTTTTTTTTCCAACGATCAACATACCGCCTCAAATGCAACGTGTTCAAATTTGACATTTTCCCGGGCTCATTTACCATATTTAGGGGATTATGTGCATTTTCTAGGCATTAATGGACATAATTCAAATTCGAACAATCGGTGCATGAAAAGGTGGACAAGAACAGTCTGGAAAACCATGTTCGTGTTATTTAGCACATTCTCATGCCTTTTACAAGGAATGGGCAGATATTTCAAGGAAATGTGTGGCAATAGTCAACCATAAACGCGTCGTTTACTCGGTTAACAACTATACAAAAAATGAAACACATGGTTGGAAAACATGACGCCTGGCGTGGTGCCATGGTATGGCCTCACCATGCCCTGGTAAAAATTGGAGAATGTTTTCCTTATGTCGTGATGCGCGCCTTTCATAAATTGAACCATCACCGAGGAAGTTTCATGGTTTCAAGGGGAAATCACCAAGATTGAAGGGGGGTCCAAATTTCCTTTGTCCTTTGTCCACGAGTTTTTTCTACGATGAACATACAACCTGCAAATCACCGTGTTCAAATTTGGCATTTTTCCGGGCTCATTTACCATATTTAGGGGATTATGTGCATTTCCTAGGCATTAATGCGCATAATTCAAGTTCAAACAATCGATGCATGAAAGGGTCCACAAGAACGGCCTAGAAAACCATGCTCGTGCCATTTAGTAAATTCTCATGCCTTTTACAAGGAATGGACAGATATTTCGATGAAATGTGTGGCAATAGTCAACCACAAATGTCTGTTTGTTGGGTTTTCAACTATAGAAAAAATGAAATAAATGCTTAAAAACATGCCTGGCATGGTGCCATGGTATGACCTCACCATGCCTTGGTAAAAATTTAAGAAGGTTTGGCTTATGTTGTCATGCACGCCCTTCATAAATCGAACCATCACCGAGGAAGTTCCATGCTTTCGAAAGGGAAATCCTCAAGATTGAAGGGGAATCCAAATTTTCTTCGTTGTTTGCCCTGGAGTTTTTTTCTACGACGAACATACACCCTGCAAATCACCGTGTTCAAATTTGGCTTTTTTCTGGGCTCATTTACCATATTTAGGGGATTATGTGCATTTTCTAGGCATTTAGCGCATATAAATCCAATCCAGCTACAGGTGCACGGGTGTGATGTGAGGGACGTGGATTGCCGTTCGATCGCGGCGCATCCAACGGTGCACACACGCGATCCGCGTTGCTGGGGTTCCGGCCAATCATAACGCAACACACAATAGGCTCAGCGCACACTGTTTCCGGAAGCGACGAAGATGAACCGTGTGCGATAATGAACGAGCAAAATTGTAAGGAAGCCAAATTTCTATTGTCATTTGTGGTTGAGCTCTTGAATACCACCGCACTGTACGGCTGCCCGGCCCCTCCGTCCCAGAGCTCTCTCCAGGCGTCGTCCATGGCACCGCGGCGCACAGTAACTCGTAAGGAAGCGATGGCATCCCGCCGCGCCGCGTTCCTCGCCACCCGCGACTGCACACATGGTAAGGAAGCGATGGCATCTCGCCGCGCCGAGTTCATCGCCACCGCCGGCCAGACAGTTACATGGGCGGACTTTGAGGCTGCCATGGCCGAATGGGTGGTGGATCTAGAGGCGGCCAAAGCCGCACAGAAGGAGCGGAAAAGGCAGAAAGCAGTCAAGAAAAGAGAGTCCCACCACCGCAAGAAAAAAGAGGCCGCACGCCGTGGTGAGGAGAGATTGGCGAAGATCGAAGCACGGTGGGCTGCCGCCTACAAGGCCGGGAAGGAGAACGCTGGCGTCTGGCCAGCATGCCCTGATGGCAGCATGTGAGAAGTAGTTTAAGTTTGTAGTATTAGAGCAAATTACCAGTAGTACTTTAAGTTTGTAGTATTAACGTATAATGTCGGTAAGAGCATCCTTTGAGGGCTTTGAGCGTTAATTAGCATGTGTGCCCGTGTGCGTTTTTTTGCGTTAATCATTGGGCTTTGAGCGTTGATTAGCATGTGTGCCCATGTGCATTTTTTTGCGTTAATCATTAGAAGATCACAAAACACACGGTTTCTATGTCGTACCCGTCTGCGTTTTTTGCGTTAATGACCCATAAGTCAGTTACCTGTGCGATATTTCTTAATAAACCAGGCGTACCATTGACCGAAAAAAATCAAGTACACGTGTACATTTTTTTGGAGACGGGATCTGCCAACTTTCTTTTTTCTCGCACACGAGTATTTTACGCGCTTCGTCTGCGTTGTGTGTTTCCCCCGCCCAAGTTTCAAATTTCGCACCGCAATTTTCATTAGGCGCGCGATTTCAGAATTTATTCCTCCAACCACATCCCCTTCCCCTCAGTATCCCCCCTCCCTCGCGCCTCCCCCTACCGGCATCTCAAACCACCGCCGCCGCAACCACAACTTCAACCACATCTACGTTCTGCTCGGATCCAGTCAGATAACCCACCGATCTCTATCACGTCCCCGACATGATTGCTTAAATGGCGCCTACGAAACATCCTCATGCCTCCAAATCCCCCCCCCCCCCCGCCAGGAGCTGATGGCGGTCCATGGCGCGATGGCCGCTGTGCGTGTTGACCCGGAGGAACACCTCGCCTCCGCCGCCACCGCCGACATGGTGCAGGCTCTGGCCTAGATGAAGTCCCCCAGCGACTACCCCCAGGACTTAACAGGTAAGATCTGACCAGCTAAATCTTACCAATATCACTTGCAACGGCTATGATTTGTACGGTTGATGTATTAAGCATGTTCGTGCCTTGTTTATTTCAGTACTACACACTGTGTGATGTTCAAATATTATCGTGTCCAGCTCAATTTCACCAATACCAGCAACAAGCTTATGATACATGACTCAGGATATCACTTAGCGATGGCAATGGGTGCCCATTACCCGCGTACCCTACGGGTAAAAACCCTATTAGGGCAAGGGTATGGGTCTAAAAAATACCCATGGGGTACATAAACAGGAAAATTTCATACCCATCGGGTATATTGGGTATGGGTATGGTTTAGTATAACCCATACCCATGTACCCATGTACCCGCATATATTCTGACAAATAGACCTTATATATTATTATCCACATATTAAACATATTATATTTACATAAATCCCACAGCCCTAACAAGACCTCATCATGCATTCATGTTAGGCCGCCACACCACAATAGCTAGCCCACGAACGAGTATGCGTTGATGTCATGATGTGTTGTTGTTTATAAATTATTGTTATAAGTTGTTGTTTATGACTATGTAATGCTCAAATTGGCGTGTTGCAAATATGTGTAATTTTACCCGCGGGTACCCACTTACCCTGATGGGTGACGGGTATGGGAAAAAATAGTACCCATCAATGGGTATGGGTACGGGTGATGGGTAAGGTTTGGGATGATGGGTAAGGGTATGGGATGGCTCCACCCGTACCCCAACCCTGCGGGTGCCATCCCTAATATCACTAGAGATGCTGCCCATTTGCTATTTTTAGTGGATGCTAACACTGTTGCACTTAACATGCCTGTCCATGTACTTATGCAGGGTCATGACGACTGATGCTTTTGTTTGCCGTCGAGGTGAGACGCATCCCATGTCTTACAGTATTTCACATAATTTGCGCAATTGCAGTTTAACTTCTACCCATTTACTGGTTGCCTGTAGGTACACATGTCAGTGGCACTGATCCACGCTTCGACCTGGAGGAACAGCTCGCCTCCGCCGTCGCTGACTTTGGGCGAGCTCTGGCCAAGATGAAGTGCCCCAGCAACTACCTCTTAGGACTTACCAAGTAAGTACTCACCAGTTCAATCTTACCAATACCAGTTGCAATTAATGGCTATGTTCTGTATGGTCGATGTATTAAGCATGTTCTAGTAAACATGCCTAACACATTTTTGCTACTTTCCCTACCTTTTTATAGACATCTGGGCCATTCTCTGCTCTGCAAGCACCTGCCTTGTGGTGTTTAACTATGTCAATTGCATTTTTATCAGTACCGGTTTCAATGTCTATTAAGCTTGTTGCAATTAACGGTTGAATCCATTTTTAAACAGTTGCATTTCAATGGCTACAAACTTACAAAACATGACTTAGGATGTTGTTAAGCCTGTTGCAATTAACGGTTGTATCCATTTTTTAGTTTGTCCATTTGCTACAATGCTACTCTCCGCAATGAAGATATACTAGAGATGCTGCCCCATTTGCTATTTTTGGTGGATGCTAACCCTGTTGTACTTAACATGCTTGTCCATGTACTTATGCAGGGTCATAACGGCCGATGATGTTGTTTGCCGTCAAGGTTAGCTGCATCCCATGTCTTACAATATTTCACATCATTTGTGCAATTGCAGTTTAACTTCTACCATTTACTGGTTGCCTGTAGGTACACATGTCAGTGGCACTGATCCACGCTTCGACCCAGAGGAACAGCTCGCCTCCGCCGCCGCTGACTTTGGGCAGGCTCTGGCCAAGATGAAGTGCCCCAGCAACTACCTCTCAGGACTTACCAAGTATGTACCCACCAGTTCAATCTTACCAATACCAGTTGCAATTAATGGCTATGTTTTGTACGTCGATGTATTAAGCATGTTGTAGTAAACATGCCTAACACGTTTGAGCTATTTTCCCTACCTTTTTATAGATAACTGGGCCATTATCTGCTCTGGCAGCACCCGCCTTGTGATGTTTAACTCTGCCAATTGCATTTTTATCAGTACCGGTTTCAATGGCCATTAAACCTGTTGCAATTAACAGTTGTATCCATTTTTAAAGAGTTGTATTTTAATGGCTACAAACTTACAAAACATGAATTAGGATGTTGTTAAGCCTGTTGCAATTAACAGTTGTATCCATTTTTTAATACGTCCCTTTTCTACCGTGCTACTCTTTCGAAATGAAGATATTACTACAGATGCTGCCGTTTTATTACCATTTGCTATTTTTGGTGGATGTTAACCCTGTTGCAGTTAACATTGGCTTTCCATGTACTTACACAGGGCTACAATGGGCGGTGATGTTGTTTGCCGTCGAGGTTAGCTTCATCCCATGTCTTATACACCATCTATTCCTAAATATAAGTATTTTTAGAGATTCTAGTATAGACTACATAAGGAGCAAAATGAGTGAATCTAGATTCTAATCTAAACTATATCTATAATTCTATATACATCCGTATGTAGTTCATATTGAAATCTCAAAAAAAATACTTGTACTTAGGAACATAGGTAGTTGTATTTTACATCATTTGTGCAATCTCAGTTTAGCTTCTAACATTTACTGGTTGCTTGTAGGTACATATATGAGGAGTACTGATCCATGCTTCGATCCCTTTTGCGTATGGGGCAATGAGATATTCATGAACAAGCGTCAAGTGAGGAAACTAAGAAAGATTGTTAGGCGAAAGAAATGGGTGATTGGAATTAAGCTCTTTATTTACACTTTGTCGAAGACAACAGTGAACTTTAGGATGGTAAGTAATGTGTTGCCTTTTCCCCTTGCCCACAACAAGTTACTCTATTAGACCTCAGTATCTGATATTTTTCTCTTTTCAGTGGTTTCCGAAGCTATTTACTGATGATTACCTTGCAAACTACATGACCGGAGTGGAGGCAACTAAGGTTAAAGTATATAATTCATGCTACCATGATAATGCTCTAGAAGTCTTCCTGAAGGCGGTGAAGGATGGGCGGGCGATCGTCACAAGGGGTTGGATAAAAGTGGTTCGTGCCTATGGCATGCAGGAAGGCACATTATGGGCATTCCGCTTCTTCAACACCGTCGGCAGTCAAAATGATTTACACTTGTCTCTTCACCTTTACCGCCTTTAAATACTATGGTTCATCATAGTTAATTGCTGCCAAATCCTGTAATTACTGAACATATTGTACTGGCAATTTTATTTATGGATTCGTTGTTGAACCATTGTGCTGAAAATTTGAATGCACGTTTCGTATTTCAAAATTTCCAATTAGAATAATAAATTACAGGCAAAAATAAAAATAGAACAGACGATCATGGACCTTTGCAAAGGGTTCTAGCAGTAAAAGCGCTTGTGATGGATAGCCCAATGCCACACAGTTTTCTACATCAAATCGTGCGTGATGTAGTTAATGAAAGCAAACAGTTAACCAAGGCAGAGCGTGTGTGATAGTTACACCTTTCACACACGAGTGTATACATAAAACCGTGTGGGATGTACATCCGAATGGAAACGTTTTCCCTGGATTGACTGTGTGGGATGTACATAAGAACGGAAACGTATTCCTTGGATTGACTATGTGTGATATACATACGAACGGAAATGTTTTTCTGCGATTCACCGTGTGAGATGTACATACCTACGGAAATGATTTTCTCGGATTACCGTGTGGGATGTACATACCTACGGAAATAATTTTCTCGGATTACCGTGTGGGATGTACATAATAACGGAAATGATTGGGTTTCGATGCCTCGCCCGATCGCACACGGCCCCAGCCTGGGTCCTAGGAGGGCCTATCCCTGACGATTTCTGGGTCGTGTGGGAAGGACACCCTATCGCACACACTCACTTGGCGACGGTTCCAAATGCCGTCGTAGAAAGGGGTAAAACACCGTTTGTTTAGGACCGACGCGCACTAGTGGTCCTCTACTTTGTTGTTGCAAGTTTTACGTGGCTGCTACGGGCTTCTAGCAAGAACCGTTCTTACCTACTCATCAAAACCACAACGATTTTTCATCAAGTGTGCTGTTTTAACCTTCAACAAGGACCGGCCATAGTCAAATTCGATTCAACTAAAGTTGGAGAAACAGACACCCGCCAGCCACCTGTGTGCAAAAGCACATCGGTAGAACCGGTCTCATGCACGTGGTCATGTAATGTTGGTCCGGGCCGCTTCATCCAATAATACCGCCGACTCAAAATAAGACATTGGTGGTAAGCATTATGACTATTATCGCCCACAACTCTTTGTGTTCTACTCGTGCATATCATCTATGCATAGACCTGGCTCGGATGCCACTATTGGGGAACATAGCATGCAATTTCAAAAATATTCCTCCGATCACGCAAGATCTATCGAGGAGATGCATAGCAACGAGAGGGGGAGAATGTGTCCACGTACCCTCGTAGACCGAAAGCGGAAGCGTTAGGTTTGATATAGTCGAACGTCTTCACAATCCAACCGATCTAGTACCGAACGTACGGCACCTCCGAGTTCAGCACACGTTCAGCTCGATGATGTCCCTCGAACTATTGATCCAGCAGAGGGTCGAGGGAGAGTTCCGTCAGCACGACGGCGTGGTGACGGTGATGGTGATGTGATCCGCGCAGGGCTTCGCCTAAGCACCACAACACTATGACCGGAGGAGTAAACTTTGGAGGGGGGCACCGCACATGGCTAAGAGAACAATTGATGTTCTATGGGGTGCCCCTGCCCCCGTATATAAAGGAGGAGAGGAGGAGGCGGCCGGCCAAGAGGGGCACGCCATGGGGGGAGTCCTACTAGGACTCCACTCCTAGTAGGATTCGCCCCCCCCCCTTTCCTTTCTCATCGGAGGGGAAAAGGAAGGAGAGGGAGAGGGAGAGGGGGGCGCCGCCCCCTCCCCTAGTCCAATTTGGACTCCCATGGGGGGGTGTAGCCACCCCTTGCAGGCTCCCCTCTTTCTCCCCTAAGGCCCATGTACGCCCAATATTTCCCCTGGGGGTTCCGGTAACCCCTCGGTACTCCGGTAAAATACTCGAACCACTCAAAACCATTCCGATGTCCGAATACCACCTTCCAATATATCAATCTTTACCTCTCGACCATTTCGAGACTCCTCGTCATGTCCGTGATCTCATATGGGACTCCGAACAAACTTCGATCACCAAAAACACATAACTCATAATACAAATCGTCATCGAACGTTAAGCGTGCGGACCCTACGTGTTCGAGAACTATGTAGACATGACCGAGACACATCTTCGATCAATAACCAACAGCGGAACCTGGATGTTCATATTGGTTCCTACATATTCTACGAAGATCTTTATCGGTCAAACCGCAATAACAACATACGTTATTCCCTTTGTCATTGGTATGTTATTTGCTCGAGATTCGATCGCCGGTATCATCATACCTAGTTCAATCTCGTTACTGGCAAGTCTCTTTACTCGTTCCGTAATGCATCATCCCGTAACTAACTCATTAGTCACATTGCTTGCAAGGCTTATAGTGATGTGCATTACCGAGAGGGCCCAGAGATACCTCTTCGATACTCAGAGTGACAAATCCTAATCTTGATCTATGCCAACCCAACAAACACCTTTGGAGACACCTGTAGAGCATCTTTATAATCACCCAGTTACGTTGTGACGTTTGATAGCACACAAGGTGTTCCTCCGGTATTCGGGAGTTGCATAATCTCATAGTCAGAGGAATATGTATAAGTCATGAAGAAAGCAATAGCAATAAAACTTAATGATCATTATGCTAAGCTGACGGATGGGTCTTGTCCATCACATCATTCTCTAATGATGTGATCCCGTTCGTAAAATGACAACACATGTCTATGGTCAGGAAACTTAACCATCTTTGATTAACGAGCTAGTCAGGTAGAGGCATACTAGGGACACTCAGTTTTGTCTATGTATTCACATATGTACTAAGTTTCCGGTTAATACAATTCTAGCATGAATAATAAACATTTATCATGATATAAGGAAATATAAATAATAGCTTTATTATTGCCTCTAGGGCATATTTCCTTCAGCACCAGCCCCTAGTGGGCTGGGCACCACTCGCCCCTCGGCCCCATGAGCCTAGGGTTGGGGGGAACCCTAGATGCCCCCCATTGGCTTGGGGGGCAAGCTACCCCCTAGGGCCGCCGACCCCTCCCCCTTGCCCCTACATATAGTGGGGGTGGGAGGGCGGTCGTACCCCTTCCCTGGCACAACCCCTTCCCTTCTCTCCCACCACCTCCTTCCAGTTTGGCTTGGCGAAGCCCTACCGGTGCATCACAACCACCACCACGCCGTCGTGCTGGTTGTGATCCCATCTACTTCTCCCCTTTGCTTGTTGGATCAAGGAGAAGGAGATGTCATCGAGCCGCACGTGTGCTAAACTCGGAGGTGCCGTCCGGTTCGGCGCTAGAATCGGTTTTGGATGGTGATTGGATCGCGAAGGGGGTACGACACATCAACTGCGTTTTACGGCTTCCGCTTTCAGTCTACAAGGGTATGTAGCCACACTCCCCCTCTTGGTTGCTATGCATCTTCTAGATTAGACTCTTGGGTGTTCGTAGGATTTTTTTTGATTTCATGCTTTCGTTCCACCATCAAAGTTGGGATCTACAATGAGATCAGATGTGAATGAAATCTTCCCTCTATGCCCTCCGGCACCTCAGTTTATATAGACACCGGGTACCTAGGGTTTACACATGGTTGGTCGTATCTAAGGGGCAAACGTGCCGAGTCCTATGTCTATGTCTTGGAGTATACGCCAAGTCTTCGCGTCATTCCTTCTTAATGTTTCTGGACCAGACGAACTAGGCCTGCCAGGGATAGGCTTAGGGGGGTCCTCAGCCCAACCCAAAGGATGGGCAACTGACATGCTGAGCACCCCCTAATCCAGGACTCCGTCACTCCGCTGACCGGCTGCACCCCCTGCCGACTCAGCGTCCACGATTGCCGCCTGGATAAACGACCGAACGAGGAGGATCTCGCGCCTCCTACCCCTCCAGGCAGCAACAACACGAGCAGATCCCTGCCATTCCCATCACCGGTGGTGCACGGGCTTACCCCGCACCCGCCACTGGGGACGACGAGGGGCGAGGAGAGGGGGCGGCGGTAGGGGGCTAGCCCCCTCCCCTCGCCCTCAATCGCCCTGGAGGGGGCGCAACTCGAGGGGTTATGGGGACTCGACTCATGGGTAGTACTAGGTAATAGGGTTTAATTTCTATAGTGCCATTCAACACTAATATGGACCATCGTTATGTAGGGAACTGGATGCTTGAAATGCTTCTACGAATGAAAAATACCAAATGTGTGGGTCATATGGATATATATAGTTTTCTATAAGTACTTCTACCACGTTTAATTTACATTTAATTGTGTATTATTATTTTCCTATTTTTTATTTCATTTTGTATAAGAAGGCAGAGGTGGAGGCGTAGTGAGCCAATACATGCACGAGATTTATGGCACTTATGAGCCAGTGCATCACCGTTACCTCTTAGTCTAAACAACACTTCATAATTCTCCTTGATATATATGTTTTTTTTAATAACAAAGAGAATATGTTCAGAACCAAGTTTATGTTTTCAATATTATCACACTGTATGTTTTAAGGGCCTATTTGAATCAAGTGAATTTTGTATTGTTTTTGGTATTATTTCTAATTTGGTAGGATTTCAACCCTCATGAATTCTTTTTTTTCCCCTGAAATTTACAGGTGTGAACAGGTAATAAATGTCCACGACCTGTCCTCTCCTCCCTGAAAGTTACTACTCTGGTAAAGGGTGAAAAAAGCGAGTTTTACACGACCTCTCTCTTCCCCCCTCTCTGGCCAGCCGAAACATCACTCGAACCGCAATGGCGCCTCCCCGCGGCGGAGCTGCTGCGGCCGCTCCCGCCGCACTGGACCTGACCGGCGTGCACATTCTCGAAGCTTCCAGTGTCCCCCCGCTTCCCGAACGGTAACCACCATCCCATCCTTGCTCTCGGTTCCTTGATCAAATCCTTCGTATCGAGGCTTTACGGGAGGGGATTTTTCTGTGGGTTTCTTGATTGATGCAGCGGCGGTAATGCGGTCCAAAGGAAGGAGGCTGTTGACCCGGATAAAGATAGGAAGAAGGAGAAGGCTGCGGCACCGAGGATCACCGGTTGGGGGCTCCGCGAGTACAGCAAAATAGGTCAGATTATGCGCCATGGTTAAAGCTCGAGTGTTTGCTAATTAACTAGCGTGGTTCGTCGCGCATATATTGCTGGGGTATTTGTGGAACGTTTCTGGAAGGAACCAGTTTGGGCGATTTGATGCGGGGCTTGGTGTTCTTCATAGACGATGTGTGGGATTCCAATGCTTTCTTTGCTCTGGCTATTGCTATAGCAGATTCCAATCTTCGTGTAGGTTCCATTTGTCGAGGGATTTTGTCGGAGAATATTGCTTTGTTTACCCCAACTGAATTCTAGAATGGCCAATTTAGGTTAGAAGGTGCAGGAGCTCTCTCAATCAATTGGTGTATTCCAGTTGAGATTCAGTCCACAATTTGACTTGGTCAATGTGCTGTGCTTTGTGGAGTGATCTGCTGATGGGGTGGGGCCTGTTGGCAAGTGGCTCCGTGGTGGAGCGATATGAGTCGATTCAGGGCAACTCCAACGCGCGACCCCGACCCCAAATGGCCCGTCCGCGTTCGTTTGGGGGTAAACGGACAGCAGACGGCCCAACGCGCGTGAGCAAATGAACCAATGTCCGTTTTCAGTCCACTTTCGACCCATTCCCGGCCCAACTTTGGACCGCGTTTGCGGCTAAACGGACGCGCGGGGACGGGCGGGGCGCGTGCCGCCCTCCCCTTGGCCCACCCATCGGTGGCACAACCGCCCCTTTTCTCTTCCCCTGCCCTCCCTCCGCCCTCCGCCCCCGCCATCGCTGCCGCCACCCCCGTTCCCGTCCGTGTCGCCTTCCACCAAGGCCGTCCGAACCACGGCCACGCCATGCCATAGCCGTCCCACACCCGCGTCCCGGTAAGCTTTTTGCCGGCGTTTGTGGTTCCTTGTTGCCGGCGTGAGAGAAGCTACGGCCGTTGGCGTCGCCCGTCAACGCAACAACTTCCGGCAGGGCGTGCATTGCGGCAGAGCGCCCACCATCACCACCGACCCCAAACCTTGCTTTGTTGCCTGCGAGGGGAGCACGACGTGCACTTTCTGGCCACATCTCCACCACGACCCCGAGGCGTTCGACGCTTTGCTCACAAGGTACAATGGATAGTAGGGTTTATTATTTCTTTCACAACTTCATTTGCTCATCGGATGATTCGTCCTCGGATGATGAAGAGCTTGTGGTGGCTACATTGGTCGTCCATGACCACATTAGTAGGAAGCGGCCTCGGTTCAGGAGATCAATCCCCGGCCATGCTCCGTCCTTGAACGGCAATAGGGAGAAAGGCCACACCCTTCTCTATGCCGATTACTTTGAGAATGCTGCACTCTTCAAACCACATCAATTTCGTCGTTGATTCCGAATGAGGAGACATGTGTTCAATCGTATTCGGGAGGGAGTGGTAGGATATGACCCATACTTTGAGTGCAAAGAGGATGTCCTTGGCAAGCTTGGCTTCTCTTCTTACCAGAAATGCGCTGCGGCTATCCGCATGGTTGCATATGGAATTCCTGGTGATCTCGTGGATGAGTATGTGCGTACGAGTGAGTCCATATGTCTCCTCTCAATGTACAATTTCGGCAAGGCCGTGGTGGCAGTGTTCGGCCCTGAGTACCTGAGAGAGCCACTTGCCGCTGATACAGAGAGGTTGTTGGCGATCAATGCCGATAAGGGCTTTCCGGGCATGCTTGGTAGTATAGATTGTATGCACCGGAAGTGGAAGAACTGTCCATTTGCTTGGCAGGGGCGGTACAAGGGGCATTTGAAAGGTGCCACTATCATACTTGAAGTGGTGGCTTCACAAGATCTGTGGATATGACATTCTTTCTTCGGCATGGCTGGTTCTCACAATGATATCAACGTGCTTCAACATTCTCCAGTGTTTGCAAGGCTTGCAGAAGGCCACTCCCCAGAGGTCAACTTTGAGAACAATGGCCACCATTACAGCAAGGATATTACCTAGTTGATGGTATCTATCCTCAGTGGTCAACTCTTGTGAAGACCATACCCAATCCGCAAGGAGAGAAGAGACAAAGATTTGCCCAAATGCAGGAGAGTGCTAGGAAGGATGTGGAGTGTACTTTTCGTGTGCTTCAATCTCGATGGTGTATCGTTCGAAACCCTGCATTGACATGGAGCACTCAGAAGCTTTGGGAGGTGATGACTGCTTGTGTGATCATGCACACATGATCGTGGAGGATGAGCGTGGTGATAGCATCTACGACCAAGGGTTTGATTTCGAGGGTGAAAATGTTGAGCCTGAGCAGCTACCTCCTGCAACTTTTCAACAGTTTGTCCAATTTCATCGTGAAATGCGTGATTGGCAGACTCATGTGCAACTTCAGGATGACTTGGTTGAGCACATGTGGACTCATATTGGCAACAGTAGATCTATCGGTTTAATTTTTTTTCATGGAAACAAATTTTGATTGGGTTGTAAGACTATTCGATATTGTTTTTGTTTCAATTGGGTTGTAAAACTATTTCGGATGTGGAACTATTTGCTATGTTTGATTTGAACTACTTGCTATGGTTGATTTTAGTATAAATGGCCTCTGGCGGCCGAAATGCGGCCACGCGTTGGGTGCACGGCCGGCGCATCCACAAATCCGGGCGGACGCCGCCCCATTGCCACCCCCAAACGGACGAAAAGCGGACAAAACGGACGTCTGTTTGGGGTCGTGCGTTGGAGTTGCCCTCAGGGCAACAATTTTGAGAGCCCACAACAATCCAGAGTTTGTTTTCCTCCTTTCCCCATTGGTCAGCCGGTGTTGACCATGCCTTGCGTGCCTCGGCCCAGGTGAAGTCAATCGTGCCATGTGTTCCCATCGCGTTGTGGCTCTAAGGGCACGAGATTCTTTTACTGTTGCGCTGGCCGTATGGACAAGGAAAAGACAGCACCGAGGCGGAGAGGGGAAAGTCAAAGGCGGTTGTGTGCAGAGCTTGAGATCTCAGCCGCTGGAAGTAGGCGACTTGAGGGGAGTTCGACGTCTTTCCCGGTTGGGCGGTCGGTGGCTGCGAGCATGCGTCTAGGAACGGCGGCTTTCCCCGCCGGTCATTCAGCGGTTGCAAGCAGACGGCTGGATGTTCAGCTGTTGCAACCCTGCCAGCTAGGAGCGATCTTTCCTGGCAGTTGACGAATAAGGATTTCCCCCCTCTTTGTATTATAAAACAACCACCGCATCACAAGTTCATACAAGTCAAAACAAAAGAGCAAAAAAAAGAGAAAAAAGAAGAAACACTAACGGCAAAGATACATGATAGCAAAGGAGCCACTAACAAGTACCGAATGCACCAAGCACAAGCTTGAGCATCGAGGCGCTTGGCGAACAAGACGAGCACATGATGTGACTAAGACGAGGTAGTGGCCCGCCACTGCAGAAGGATTGCCACGCTCCGTCAACTCCCTAGAGGCCAGCTATTGTCGGTCCGCCATCCTCCTCTACCTTCGAAGAAGGCCCCCTTTAGTCCTGGATCGGAGGACACTACGCCATCGACAGGCAGAGTCGCTCACCCCTGAGCTCGCATGACCAGGACCATCTGGTTGCCGGGGAGAGGACAACAAGCACGGCCACCGCACCACGCAGCGCCCCAACATCGCCACCGCCGCTCGCAGGCATCAACTTCAACTGCAAGCAGCTGAGCGGGAACACCAATGAAAATATCCGACATACCACATCCCGTGTTGAAGCCTCGACCACCACTCCGTTGTGCCAAGGTGGTGCCTTCAAGAAGAAAATGACGCCAGAGCGCCGTCACCACCCAATCTAGAGATTTTGGGCTTTCACCTGGGATGGGAAGGAGAGGGTGAGGGTAGGATCGCGATGCCGCCCTCAAGAAGGAGAACGACGGCGGAGCGCCTCCTGCATCGTGGCTGCAGCAACCGGCCAAGGGTTTCCCCCAATCCATCCCTACCAGACCCTCTGCCCCACCAACCGCTAGAGGAGGCCGCAAGCGCCGACCGACGAGGCAAGAAGAAGCTCAAGGGAGGGCCTCCGTCTTCAGATCCGCTCCAAGGGCAAACGGGGAAGCCCCGGGAGCCAGCCCACTCCCCCCGCGCACGCCAAAGGGGGGCCCACGTGATTCTCGACTGTGGCTGTCGCCACAACTCCGGGGCGCAACACGCCGGGGGCACCACAAAGCCCATCACGCTGCCGCCAGTCATCGGCCCCGCCAGCGCCAGCCGCCGCCGCACCCTCTGCTAGCGCCGCGCCGCCGCCCAACCACACCGACCCGCGTCGGCTATCATTGAGCGGGGGACGAGAGGCCTCGCCGCGGCCGCTGCTGACCGGGCTTTGCCCGTCAACGCGACCGGCACCGGCAAGGGGAGAGGTGGGGAGGAGGAGGGCCCTAAGGCCGGCGGCTAGGGTTTCCCCTCCGCATCGCTCGCGGGAGCGACCGGGAGGGGGAGGGCGAGGGTTCCCAGGCTGGGCGTTCGGTGGTTGAGACCCCAATTGTCTGATTTTTGGTTGTTGTGGTGTATTCTGTTGTGCTCTTGTGTGGTAATGGTCAGCTGTAGTTCCTCCACGGTATTATGCTGGAGTATTGTTGCCACCAATACTATCACGGTAGGGGGCTGCCAAACCATTTTACAAGTAGTGAATGTTTATCTGAGCAGACCAAGGTTGATGTATGTCTGTGCACTGAGTTAGATAGGTTGTTCCAGCGTATACGCATGAGGATGTCGAAGTCCATCTGCAGAAGCGGCACAACAAAGCACGTCAGATTGGAAGAAAACGTTGTTGGTTAGCTTGATGCCATGCTGGGATTTAGAGCATGGTATGTTGGGTGACATTACAAATGATGTATCAGTATATAGCGATGCTCATTGCTCATTGCGGTTACTTTTTGGTGTACACTGGTTCTAGGTCAGAGGAAGTTGCGTTGATAGAAATTTCATGAGGTCATAGATGTGCAAAAGAGGGGTTATACCCTTGTACTAGATGTTTCGCTGTAACCTTTTTGATGAGAGATGTTTTTCTGTCATGAATGTAAACTTGAATTGCTAACACACAGGTACTTTGACCTGATGAGCATTTGACATGATTTTGCAGTTTGTGAGAAAGTTGAAGCCAAAGGAAGAACAACATACAATGAGGTATTCTCCAAAGCTCAAACACGTGTATCCTTCATTGATTGGCCATGATAAATCACTCCCGAATGCCATGTTTAAATATCAATGGAGTTTGGCTGTAATTTTGGATGGCTTTATCTAACCTGTAAGTCTGCTTATGAAGCACAAAGAGCATCCTGAATGCCAATGCAAAATAATTATCCTGCCATTAAATGCTGAAAGGCATAAAAATCAATACTTGTATTACGTTGCTGCCATGCCATTTTTGCTGATACATAACACGCCTCTCAAAGATATATGCTTGGGAACTGATTTACTTTCTCCCCACTTGAGTCATTAACTACCTCAACCAGCTACTTTCTATTACAGGTTGCTGATGAAATTTATTCAGAGCTGAAGTCCATGGCACATATTGGTCAAGGGGTTTGTTCCTATTATTTGTATAATATAGACTTCTCTGTTCCCTTTTTGCATATACTTATAAAAAATTTGAATTAAGAAGCATGGCTCCTAATTTCGTTTAGCATGGAAGTATGGAACTGATACAAAGAGTGTCGGCCCGCCAAATGTCATGGTTCCAGAAAGCTTATTACAAACATCCACACGTTTTAGAACCTCTAACCAGCACCGCCACCTTACTGTCTTTGCAACTATGACGTTGGAACACAACCACCTAGCAGAAAACTGGACGATTAAGTTACAGCAAACACTACAACACTGAAACCAAAGCTAAATGTCAACATCACACCGAGAACTTTCAAGTCCATTTCTCATCGAACTCATCAAACTGCAAAAAACAAAATCATATATTTATTTGTTTTTTGCAGGAGAAACAAAATCATATCTGTAATTGTGCTAAAAGAAAACAAATTTATCTTTGTAGTTTGATGAGAAGAATATTAGGCGGAGAGTGTATGATGCTTTCAACGTTCTCATTGCACTTCGTGTTATTGCAAAAGAAAAAAAGGAGATACGGTGGATGGGCCTTTCAAATTACAGATATGAAAAAATAAAGAAGCTTGAGGTCAGTTTTTGTGCTTACTTTGCAGGTTAGATGCACAGCAATCCATTCCTGTATGATTATGAGTTGATTGCTACCATCTTTTTTATAGGAAGTTCGTAAAGAACATGTCAACAAGATTAGGAACAAGAAGGCACTCCTCCAGGAAATCGAAAAACAGGTAAGTTGCTTACAATGTGCAGCAACTTTTCTTTGGTTTTGTTGTCTCTTACTACTACCTCCGTCCCAAAATATAAGATGTTTTTGCAGTTAAAATTGAACTGCAAAAATATCTTATATTTTGGGACGGAGGTAGTATTGTATATATACTGGTGTATTTGATATCTCCTGATGATTCTTTCTTGTTCATTTAAAGTTTGATGATCTCCAAAACATCATGTTACGTAACCAAACACTGGAAAGCTCAGCAGAGAATGTTAATGGCATCCGCCTTCCATTCGTATTGGTCAAGGTATTTTATTTTCTTGCGCTGCAACTGTCAGAGATGCTTAACCCAGCCAGTTGCTACTAAGCTGTAACATATAACTGTATTTAGATCACCCTTGTGCTCAACTTGCACTCTGGCATTCCCATGTTTATAATTGCTGACCTAACGTAGCATAGCAACATAGATTAGAACAAACAGTAGTGAATGGCGCTACTATAAATTGTATGGTATTCCTACGCGGTGCTAGGAATGTCTTTCCCTCAGATATGTAGTTACATAAAACACTGACGATCACGAGTAAAAAGATACGTGCAAGTGTATTTAATGCCATTTTTTCTTTAAGCAGACATCTAGGAAAGCAAGGGTGGAAATTGAGATTTCAGACGACTCAAAGTTTGCCCATTTCGAGTTCAATGGGTATGTATCTTCTTATTTTCATACTTCTGTCCATATTAGCAGTTCGAGCTTCTAACCGGATGTCCGCAACTCTCTTTTCAGTGCACCATTCACATTGCATGATGATCTCTCAATCCTTGAGGGGATAAGGCGTAACAGCATAGGAAGAGCTGGCCGCGCCACCCTTCACTAGAGACTCAAGAATATTACAAATGAATTAAAAGTGTCAGAACTGGCACAGCCAGATTCTTTTGCACAGCTATGTATAGCTATATATTGTCATGAAAACTTGACCTAGTTTATAGGACAATCTCTCAGGCTTGAGAAGATTTTAACCTGCAAATTTTGTCCCCTTTTTGTGCCTAGCAGGTTATTAGGTCTAAGATAGATGATTCGTATATGTGCTGCTATGTAAACATTTATAGCAGCTTCGGCGCACAAGCTTCGTTGATTATCATTGATGATCTGTTTGTCCTAGTGTTCTTTTCCCTTGGCAAGTCATTTAACTTTCTAACAACAGTTAATGCGTGGACGAGTGATGCTCGGTGCTCACTCCAGTGCCGCATCCCTGATCAGTGTCATGAAGGTATGCAAATTGCTTGACCTTGCCTGTGTAATCAGGCAAATCAGTAGCAAGATTATCGATACTTCTTCCTTCTAAGCTCATCTGACATAATGCTGAGAGCTGAAAGAAATGTCCTTTCAAGCTGCATTTGCTACTTGGTAGGATGAAGTTATGCAAAATGCATGATATATTTCGTCTGTGATTTAGAAACTGCTACTACAGAGTTCGGAACATATAGTCACCATAAATATCTGGATCATTCGATTTTGAATGAGCCCCCTCCCCCTTGAGATTAGACAGTACCGACCTCGAGCCGGGGACGCCAGAGGAGGAAGAACCTTGATGGGTTCGGGTTTGGGGATTAGGATTTCAGCTCGAGGAGGAAGATAAACCAAAATTATGGGATGTCAATCCAACGGCACAAAAGTTTCCAAGAATCCAACGGCGAAGTTCTTTTAAAGCATCTACAGCCTCAATGAACAAATCTGACCCCTATATGTCTACGGACAGGAGCGGGCCGGCCCTCATTTGTCCATGTCCGCAACCACACCACCCATTTTTTAACCATCAATTCCATGCAATGCAGCGGCCGTCATACAAAGATTGTAAAGAGAACTAAACTTCCTACTCCTAGTTCAAGAAGACGTCGATGCCCCCTTGCCGGAGCCGCCGACCTCGTGGTCATTGGCGGTGGGGCAAATCTCCGGCATCTCCTCCTCCTTATTGTCCGCAAAGATCTGCTCCCGCCTCATGTCGAAGAGGTGGATAAGCCACCTCCCTCTCGGATAGAGAGAGTCGAGGATGGCCTGGTTTTCAGCCACGAGGCCTGGATCGGCGACAAGCGTTGCGAAGGCAGCGGTGCCCGCTTGCTCTGCCTCCAACTGTGACTCCGCCGCAAGGTGCTCCACCTCCACCTCCTCGGCTTGGGCGAGGTGGAAGCTCTTAGGCACCTGAGCGCATGTTTTTTTTTTGCGAGATCAAAAGGGTTTTATTCCATTATGTTGACTAATGATCAAATAGAATCATCGCCAGGTCAGTGTTGCAGACGCTAGGAGGACAAATGCAAACCTGTGAACCTCGAGATATGTTAGCAGTTAGCACGACCAAGCCAAGAGCGTTTAAATCACTGAATAGAGTGGGTCAAAGATATCATGCTACCTAGCACAGTAATAATGCAAATATCATGTTTGATATGATGTGTTTGTATTACTACTGTTACTCTTACTAGTATCATCTACTACTACCGCGACTATTACTACTACTAATACTTTTCGAACGAGAACGCGTTGAAATTACGTAAACAGTATTGAACCAGTCTCAGGTTGCTCCAGTTAAGAGAAACGTCATCTCTTTTTTTAGAGAAAAAACAAAGGACCTTTGCGTTTCATTGCATTCAAAAGATAGGGGTACGGTTACAATCCTCCTAAAAGGTGGGTTTTACAGAACCAACAGTCAAATGTCATCTCTTGATAATCAATCTTGTGCGAATGTTTAAAACAGAGGAGGGTCAAGGTAGGAAAATCTAAAATATACTGTGTCTAAAACAAGTTCACTAGGGTCATATCTGTAAAGATATGAAAATGGTATCAAACCAAGGGAATCTTAAAACCATCTCATAAGAAAGCTTCGTAGTAACAGGCCTAGAGCAATACATCACTCAGGAAGGATTATATGTCTTTTCCAGGGTCGTATTTTCTCATTAGAGTACAAAAGAAAACAGCTGTGAGAGATGCATATCCATTTCACAATGGGAGAAGGTAAGGAGAGAAAGCATTCATACTGAACATATTATCTCTAGCTGAAGATATCTGCATACACCATACAACAGGTATATTTCAGTTTGAAGTTTTACAACAGAGGGAATGTAAGACAAGCAATGGCCCAATATTGTTTCAGAGCTTCTACTGCATAGCGAGCACATAAACACAGTAACCAGTACCAGAACACTTGCCATGGGGAAGACCTGGCAGTCTATTGAGTTCGTTCAATAACATATGCTGTCCAAAATTGGCAAGATGTGATGAAGGAAAAGCTGCTGCAAATTCACAATGACGACTCCCCCAGAAACTAGGCAGTTGCAGCAGGTTCGGCATTAGGAACATACCAACCACGGATTATCTCAATGGCCTTCTTCCTCCTTGCAAGCCTGGACTTGCGATGGTCTCCAGTATTCCTGTGCATGGCACCAACCTTCACTGTCTTGTCGATGGCTTTGTATGCCTCGGAGATCATTTTCTCTATTTCAATGATTTCTTCAGGTTGGGCATCAGCTTTCTTTCTAAGCTTTTCAAGGGCTCTGAAAACCTAATCAAAGAGTAAAAGCTTACGGCATTTGATCTCGTATAAAAAGAAACTTCTGGTATTGATTGCTGCATTAAAAAAACTGAATGTTTGTGCAGATGAAACCACCCTTGTACCCATAACTTGTACTCCGTCCATTCACTATTATAAGATGTTCTAACATTTTTCTTGAATTGGATGTATATAGACGCATTTTTGTGTGTTTGTTCACTCATTTTGGTCTGTATGTAGTCTCTACGGAAATATCCAAAACATCTTATAATAGAAAAACGGAGGGAGTATTTTACATGCCATTAGATTTACTGAAATGACACAGAACACCTATTATTCAGATGAAGTACACCACGGAAACTAAATTTGGTGGTTTGTTACTTTTGTCCCCTTATTCGGATGTTTTGTGGGCAATATTCCAATAATAAATCCACTTGCAATATCCAATTAACCACTCGTCTTATACAATAAAATTTAATCCGTTTGTAGGTTAATATTACATCAAATCCATCTACACTGACAATAAGGTATGTCAGAATGACAGAATGCAACACCAAAATGTATTTCAAGTGGAGAAATCGACACACATTTTACAAAATTTTAAACTCCATTAATTTGCAGTATAGAGTCTACTCTACCCCCCTCCCCTCAAAATTCACCCATACACAGCATTACAGCAACACGTGCTTATCTCAAAGCACCGATTCCCCATTTTCACCAAGCAGTGCAAATTAAGTGGCAAACTTGACGGATAGAGGGATACGCCCGCCATTAGGCATTGTATACCTTCTTCATCCGGGTGCGCATCTCGGCCTTGCGAGCATGGTTGCGGATGCGGTGTCTGTCATTCTGACGCTCCCTCTTCTTGACCGAGTCCGGCTGTCTTCCAGTCTTGGGCGGCTCGGCGGCACACACCACCTGCAGCCCCCTCCTCCTCAGCCTCCCCGTCGACGCCGAGGCTCCGAACCCACCTGAGGAAAGCATTCTCGGTCACTGATGAATAAACATAATTTTCTTGAGTAAACTCGAGCGGGAGAAGGGAAGTGCGGTACCGATGGGGAAGGCGGCGTAGGAGGTCGACAGGCGGGCCTGTGGGGCGATGGCGCGCAGGGAGAGGGAGGCGGGTGCCCGGGAAGGGGAGGGGAGGGAGGCCGAGAGGGAAGAGAGGGAGAGGAGCGGTGAGGTGGCGGTGGCCATGGCTGGAGACCAGGATGGGAGGAGTTCGGGTTGCAGACCCGTCCTGTGTCAGTGCCGATGATGTTATCTTATCCGGGGAAGTAGTGGGTTGCTCCGGCGTGGGGCTGAAGGCGGGAAATCGATTTACGCCTGCTTTGCACTAAGACGGGACTAAAGTTATAATGTCTTCCACAAGGGTGTCTCTAACGCCGACCCCCAAAACGGACATTATATTTATCCGCGGACTGGGTTCACGGACAGTGATTCGGAAGCTGGTCATCCAACCATTTCCTCTAAACATCGGCCTCTATTTTTTTTAAGTATGCAAACTCAAATAATAGCATATCAAATCTTCGATGAGTGAAAATATTCAAATGCGACAGTGGTTATAATTTAATAAATATTACAATCCAACTAAGTTTTCAAATTAAATAGTTTAAACTTGAATTCAACTTTCATATGTTCTAGTTGTCCCCTTTAACCGCTTATAGATGCTCAATCAAAATTTCTTTGAACTGCTCATAAGTTGCTCGATGCCGAACTTGTTGATGCATTTGAACAAACTTATTAAACATAACCGGATTATGATGTGGAAGTTGGATAGGATCACCCATGTTCTTAAATTTCAGACCTCGGGCAACATCTGCACCCTCATCCTCCACAATCATGTCGTGCATGGTCATATATGTCATCATCTCCCCTGAGATCTCGGGGTCCCATTGTTTAGCAGGTCCATGAACAACTGCAAAACACACATGAAGCACTCAAAATGCCTTCTCCACATCCTTTCTAGGTCCTTATCTTTGGTTAAAGTGAGCTCTTTTTTGACCAACTGCCTCACAGATGGTCTTGACGAATGTAGTCCATAGAGGATAGCTACCATCAATCAGATAGTGGTCCATGTTCTAATGATGCACATTGAAAGTGTAGTTGTAAGGAGGAGCTTGTCCTTTAGTCAACCTAGCAGACATGGATACCGCTGCCAAATCCAAAGGTCATGTGATGACCCTTGATCGATCCCCAAAAATTGAGAACATGCACTTTCGCACACTTCACGTCTGTAAAGACCGCCTGCATCATTGATGTTTGATTCGCATAATCCTCCTCGTCGGATGACTCAACGTAGTGCTCGTACATCTATTCCATGTTCGAATCCATTGCTTCAAAGAAGGGAGAAAAAAGTTTGCACGAGCATTTCACCAAACACTTGTCGGGTGTGGTGACCCCCATAGTGGCAGCTGGTACCTGCTCGGTGGATGGAAGTGTTGGGGAACGTAGTAATTCAAAAAAATCTTACGATCACGCAAGATCTATCTAGGAGATGTATAACAACGAGAGGGGAGAGTTTGTCCATGTACCCTCGTAGATCGAAAGCGGAAGCGTTTAGTTAACGCGGTTGATGTAGTCGAACGTCTTCACGATCCAACCGATCCAACTACCGAACGTACTGTTGGGGAACGCAGTATTTCAAAAAAATTCCTACGATCACGCAAGATCTATCTAGGAGATGCATAGCAACGAGCGGGGAGAGTGTGTGCACGTATCCTCGTAGACCGAAAGCGGCGTTTAGTAACACGGTTGATGTAGTCGAACATCTTCGTGATCCAACCGATCCAAGTACCGAACACACGACACCTCTGCGATCTGCACACGTTCAGCTCGGTGACGTCCCACGAACTCTAGATCCAGCTGAGGTCGAGGGAGATTTTCGTCAGCACGACGGCGTGGTGACGGTGATGATGAAGTTACTGACGCAGGGCTTCGCCTAAGCACCGCGACAATATGACCGAGGTGGAAATATGTGGAGGGGGGCAGCGCACACGGCTAAGAATCAACTTGTGTGTCTATGGGGTGCCCCCCTCCCCGTATATAAAGGAGTGGAGGAGGGGGCCAGCCGGCCTCATGGGGTGCGCCCCAAGGGGGGATTCCTACTCCTACTAGGAGTAGGTTTCCCCCCTTTCCTAGTCCAACTAGGAGGGGGAAGGAAGGGGAAGAGGAGAGGAAGGAAAGGGGGGCCGGCCCCCTTCCCAATTCGGATTGGGCTTGGGGGGCGCGCCCCTCCTCTTGGCCGCCTCCTCTCTCTTCCACTAAAGCCCATGTAGGCCCATTAAGCCCCCGGGGGGTTCCGGTAACCCCCCCGTACTCCAGTAAATGCCCGAACTCATCTGAAACCATTCCGGTGTCCAAACATAACCTTCCAATATATCAATCTTCATGTCTCGACCACTTCGAGACTCCTCGTCATGTCCGTGATCACATCCGGGACTCTGAACTACCTTCGGTACATCAAAACACATAAACTCATAATACCGATCGTCATCGAACGTTAAGCCTGCGGACCCTACGGGTTCAAGAACTATGTAGACATGACCGAGACTCACTTCCGGACAATAACCAATAGCGGAACCTGGATGCTCATATTGGTTCCCACATATTCTAGAAGATCTTTATCGGTCAAAACCGCATAACAACATACGTTGTTCCCTTTGTCATCGGTATGTTACTTGCCTGAGATTCGATCGTCGGTATCATCGTACCTAGTTCAATCTCGTTACCGGCAAGTCTCTTTACTCGTTCCTTAATGTATCATCCCGTGACTAACTCATTAGTCACATTGCTTCCAAGGCTTATAGTGATGTGCATTATCGAGAGGGCCCAAAGATACCTCTCCTAAACACGGAGTGACAAATCCTAATCTCGATCTATGCCAACTCAAAAAACACCATCGGAGACACCTGTAGAGCATCTTTATAATCTCCCATTTACGTTGTGACATTTGATAACACACAAGGTGTTCCTTCAGTATTCGGGAGTTGCATAATCTCATAGTCAGAGGAACATGTATAAGTCATGAAGAAAGCAATAGCAATAAAACTTAACGATCATAATGCTAAGCTAACGGACGGGTCTTGTCCATCACATCATTCTCTAATGATGTGATCCCGTTCATCAAATGACAACACATGTCTATGGTCAGGAAACATAACCATCTTTGATTAACGAGCTAGTCAAGTAGAGGCATACTATGGACACTCTGTTTTGTCTATGTATTCACACATGTACTAAGTTTCCGGTTAATACAATTCTTGCATGAATAATAAACATTTATCATGATATAAGGAAATATAGTTAACAACTTTATTATTGCCTCTAGGGCATATTTCCTTCAGTCTCCCACTTGCACTAGAGTCAATAATCTAGTTCACATCGTCATGTGATTTAGCACCAATAGTTCACATCGCCATGTGACTAATACCCAAAGGGTTTTACTAGAGTCAATAATCTAGTTCACATCGCTATGTGATTAACACCCAAAGAGTACTAAGGTGTGATCATGCTTTGCTTGTGAGAGAAGTTTAGTCAACGGGTCTGCCACATTCAGAGCCGTATGTATTTTGCAAATATTCTATGTCTACAATGCTCTGCACGGAGCTACTCTAGCTAATTGCTCCCACTTTCAATATGTATCTAGATCGAGACTTAGAGTTATCTAGATCGGTGTCAAAGCTTGCATCGACGTAACTCTTTACGACGAACTCTTTGTCACTTCCATAACCGAGAAACATTTCCTTATTCCACTAAGGATAATTTTGACCAATGTCCAGTGATCCACTCCTGGATCACTATTGTACCCTCTTGCCAAACTCATGGTGAGGTACACAATAGGTCTGGTACACAACATAGTATACTTTATAGAACCTATGACTGATGCATAGGGAATGACTTTTCATTCTCTTTCTATTTTCTACCGTGGTCGGGTTTTGAGTCTTTACTCAACTTCACACCTTGCAACACAGGCAAGAACTCCTTCTTTGACTGTTCCATTTTGAACTACTTCAAAAACTTATCAAGGTATGTACTCATTGAAAAAAATTATCAAGCGTCTTGATCTATCTCTATAGATCTTGATGCTCAATATATAAGCAGCTTCACCGAGGTCTTTCTTTGAAAAACTCCTTTCAAACACTCCTTTATGCTTTCCAGAAAATTCTACATTATTTCCGATCAACAATATGCCATTCACATATACTTATCAGAAATGTTGTAGTGCTCCCACTCACTTTCTTGTAAATACAGGCTTCACCGCAAGTCTGCATAAAACTATATGCTTTGATCAACTCATCAAAGCATATATTCCAACTCCGAGATGCTTGCACCAGTCCATAGATGGATCGCTGGAGCTTGCACATTTTGTTAGCACCTTTAGGATTGACAAAACCTTCTTGTTGTATCATATACAACTCTTCTTTAAGATATCCATTGAGGAATGCAGTTTTGACATCCATTTGCCAGATTTCATAAAATGTGGCAATTGCTAACATGATTCAGACGGACTTAAGCATCACTACGGGTGAGAAGGTCTCATCGTAGTCAACTCCTTGAACTTGTCGAAAACCTTTCACAACAAGTCGAGCTTTGTAGACAGTAATATTACCGTCAGCGCCAGTCTTCTTCTTGAAGATCCATTTATTCTCTATGGCTTGCCGATCATCAGGCAAGTCAACCAAAGTCCACACTTTGTTCTCATACATGGATCCCATCTCAGATTTCATGGCCTCAAGCCATTTCGCGGAATCTGGGCTCATCATCGCTTCCTCGTAGTTCGTAGGTTCGTCATGGTCAAGTAACATGACCTCCAGAACAGGATTACCGTACCACTCTAGTGCGGATCTTACTCTGGTTGACCTACGAGGTTCGGTAGTACCTTGATCAGAAGTTTCATGATCGTCATCATTAGCTTCCTCACTGACTGGTGTAGGAATCACTGGAACTGATTTCTGTGATAAACTACTTTCCAATAAGGGAGCAGGTACAGTTACCTCATCAAGTTCTACTTTCCTCCCACTCACTTCTTTCGAGAGAAACCCCTTCTCTAGAAAGGATCCATTCGTAGCAACGAATATCTTGCCTTCGGATCTGTGATATAAGGTGTACCCAACAGTCTCCTTTGGGTATCCTATGAAGACACATTTCTCCGATTTGGGTTCGAGCTTATCAGGTTGAAGCTTTTTCACATAAGCATCGCCGCCCCAAACTTTAAGAAACGACAACTTGGGTTTCTCGCCAAACCATAGTTCATATGGTTTCATCTCAACGGATTTAGATGGTGCCTTATTTAACGTGAATGCAGCCGTCTCTAAAGCATAACCCCAAAATCATAGCGGTAAATCAGTAAGAGACATCATAGATCGCACCATATCTAATAAAGTACGATTACGACGTTCGGACACACCATTACGCTGTGGTGTTCCGGGTGGCATGAGTGGTGAAACTATTCCGCATTGTTTCAAATGAAGACCAAACTCGTAACTCAAATATTCTCCTCCACGATCAGATCGTAGAAACTTTATTTTCTTGTTACGATGATTTTCCACTTCACCCTGAAATTCTTTGAACTTTTCAAATGTTTCAGACTTATGTTTCATCAAGTAGATTTACCCATATCTGCTCAAATCATCTGTGAAGGTTAGAAAATAACAATATCCGCCGCGAGCATCAACACGCATCGGACCGCATACATCATTATGTATTATTTCCAACAAGTCTGTTGCTCGCTCCATTGTTCCGGAGAACGGAGTCTTAGTCATCTTGCCCATGAGGAATGGTTCACAACACTACAAAAAAATACACTTCCGTGATGATACGTGTTTGTCAGAGTAGGTCGCGTTTTTGTCATGCATGTACATCCATGACGATTTTATGACAGAATCAAGATAGTCATACCTGTGCTGTCGTAGAAGTGTTCCATGACATTACCAAAATTATCATCACGGAAGTGTCCACTTCCATGACGATAAATCGCGCGTCACAGAAGTGCTTTCGTCAAGGGTGACCGACACGTGGCATCCACCGTAACGGAACGCCGTTAAGCTATCGGGTCCGGTTTTGGATCCGATAACCCGTTAACAGCCCGGACCAATGGGGATTTTCCACGTGTAAAATCATCATTGGCCGGAGGAAACACGTGTTGCCTCACCGTTGGGACAGATGTCATCCACTCATTGGACAGGAGGCGCCTATGATAGGTCGACACGTGGCACGGCCCAACAGTGGCCCATTCCGGTGAAAAAGGCCGGCCCGGTAAAAATTAGCAGGTCGGCCCATATAAGGCCTACTTGTGTCAGGTCCATTTAAGCCCACGACCCATACGAGATGTGCCAATTCGGCCCGTCAACGGCCCGTTAAAGATTTGACACCATTGCAGCCCATCGTCAGTTCGAGCCCGTTAACAGCCCGCTATATATTTGGGCTCAATATCGGCCCGATGAGATTTCGGCCTGTTAACGGCCCATTCAATGGATGGGCCAATTTTCACGATGTACATCTTTTGGCCTTTTAGCGACCCATTTAAATGTTGGGCTAATTTCCGGCCCGGTGTGTCTTTCAGCCTGTTGACGGCCCATAAATCAGTTGGGCCATTTGTAGTCAGACCTGAGTTTCGGCCTTTTAGCGACCCATTTAAGTGTTGGGCCAATTTCCGGCCCGTTGTGTCTTTCAGCCCGTTGACGGCCCATATATCTGTTGGGCCATTTGTAGTCGGACCTGAGTTTTGGCCTTTTAGCGACCATTTAAGTGTTGGGCCAATTCCCGGCCCTGTGTGCCTTTCAGCCTGTTAACGGACCATAAATGAGTTGGGCCATTTGTAGTCGGACCTGAGTTTTGGCCTTTTAACGGCCCATGCCCTTCATGGTCCAATACCAGCCCGGTTTCTCTTTCGGCCTGCTGAAGGCCCACAACATAGTTGGGCCATTTACAATACGACCTGACTTTCGGCCTCTTAGCGGCCCATGCTCTTCATGGTCCAGTACAAGCCCCCTGTCTTTTTCGACCTGCTAAAGGCCCACAATATAGTTTGGCCATATGTAGCCTGAACTTAGTAACGGCCTGTTAACGGCCCGTGAAATCAATTGGGCCCACCTGTTGCCCGCTTCGATGTCGGCCTGTTAACGACCCAGGAGTTAAGAGGGCCGACCATTAACTTTCGGCCTGGTAACGGCCCATTAACTTAATGGGCCCACTAAAGTTCGTACATGTCTTTAGGCCAAATTAGATAATTTGAGCCCATTACGACGAGCAATTATGCACAGGACCAAAACCGATCAAGCAAAGGTACGGCATCCAGGGAAAACGTTGCACATCCAGCATATATTACAGGAAATTACATCCACTGGGCAATCAAAGATTGATGCCAGTGAAATAAATGAACAGAACCTAACGATCTACAACGTCACAATCTGCAACCTCAGCACGGATGACACCCATAAGCATGTGGGCAAGTTCTTGCTGCTTTGCTACACTGTCTCTGAAAACATTGATCAGTTGTTGTGTCGCACGACTCTGCACCTCTGATTCATCCACCATTTCCATCATTCCTTTAGCCATTAATTGGTTCACAAACATACATGTTTTCCATTGCATTTGAGACAGAGGATACTGAACAGATTTAGATGGCGATTTTGGCAGGCTTGTATTATTGTTAGCGGAGAGTGTCTCGACCACTGCATCATAATATAAATTAGGAGGGGAACCAAATAGATTAATCATGAGTTATTGCCATATTACCTGGCCTAGATTTATTGGAAAGAAACAATGGGGTTGCCTTGCTGTTTTCAGAGTTTGTCTTCTTATCTTCAGCAGCCTGCACCAAATTAAGACACTAGCATTGCTATCATTGGCCAAGTCAGATAATAGGAAAGCAACATTGGCACAACGAATGTTTGGGCAACTAGCCAACACCAAATTAACACAATATGGCACAGCTATCATCAGCCAGGTAAGGTAATATGAAAGCAACATTGACACAATGAATGAATGGGCAACCAGAGCAGCACTACAATTCAGTAATGTGCATGATATGAGATAGTACACTCATGCAGCTCAGTATGCAAAACTACAAGGCGGTTTTCTTTACAAAAATCAACATTGGCACCTTCAACATTTTGCTACAACTAATTTTAGATCAGATAAAGGTTGGATTCACGCCGATTAACAAAATACATGCTGATGTAAAAATATAGTGATATACAACAGGTACTTACATCAGCATTGGAGCACAGAGAATTCCCGCAAGGTATTTTCCTCGAATACAACCCAATGAAGGAAGTCTTCTATCATTTAACCTTATTTTCTAAAAGAGAGATGGGTAAGAAACATGTACAAAATATGATCAGAATGCTATAAAATTTCATGATGCGAGGATACGCACACGCTTCTTAGAATGGAGTTGACATTCTTTTGCTGGACTGGAGCGGACTAGTTCTTTGGCCACTGGAATCTGCTTATTATCAGTGGGAGTTGGGTTTCTCTGTGTTGGAGCAGTATCTATGAAAAATGGAGTTGGTTTATTATCTCCTGGTGTTTGGATCTTTTGCAAAGACCTGGTTTGTAACCCTTCATATTCTAACATAGCCGTCTTCCCCTTGCATGCCTTATATAGAAGAATGGTGCTTCAATTATAAAACATGCTACAACAGAGATGGAATAGGTACTGGAGAATAGAAAGGAATGACATATTGACATGTATTCCCTCCATCCGAAAATAAATGGATGGGTCTAGGCATATTTCAGTTCTAGATACATCCAGTTTTATCCATTTCTGTGACATGTAATCCGGACGGAGGGAGTATGATGTAAGAGCTAGGGATACGACAGGACAACACAATAAAAAACACTGAAAACCCACTGTAGAACCAAAGTAATCAAACCCACTGATATGAGATAGTACACTCATGCAGCTCAGGATGCAAAACTACCAGGCAGTTTTCCTTACAAAAATCAACATTATGGCCTTTAATCATACATTTTGCTACAACTAAATTTAGATCAGATAAAGGTTAGATTCACGCCGATTAACAAAATACATGCTGATGTAAAAATATAGTGATATACAACAGGTACTTACATCTGCATTGGAGCATAGAGAATTCCAGCAAGAATCTTTCCTCACAGACGATACCAGTGCAGAAATTCTTCTATCTGTTAAGCTTATTTTCTAAAAGAGAGATGGGTAAGAAACATGTACAAAATATGATTAGCATGCTATAAAATTTCATGATGCAAGGATACGCACACGCTTCTTAGAATGGAGTTGACATATTTTTGCTGGACTGGAGCGGACTAGTTCTTTGGCCACTGGAATCTTCTTATTATCAGTAGGAGTTGGGTTTCTCTGTGCTGGAGCAGTATCTATAAAAACTGGAGTTGGTTTATTATCTCCTGGCGTTTGGATCTTTTGCAAAGACCTGGTTTGTAACCCTTCAAATTCTAACATAGTCGTCTTCCCCTTGCATGCCTTGTATAGAAGAATGGTGCTTCAATTGTAAAACATGCTACAGCAGAGAGATGGAATAGGTACTGAAGAATAGAAAGGCATGACATATTGACATGTATTCCCTCCATCCGGAAAAAAATGGATGGGTCTAGGCGTATTTCAGTTCTAGATACATCCTTTTTATCCATTTCGGCAACATGTAATCCGGACGGAGGGAGTATGGTGTAAGAGCTAGGGATACGACAGGACAACACAGTAAAAAAACACTAGTTGAATGTAAAACTGTATGCTAGCGGAATACGTACAGAAAAAACTAAGGCAACATACACGTGTATGATTGGGAAACTAAGATGGCATTGCAACAGAGCACTAGAACAACACTTCAATGTAAAAAAACATGGTATGGTAGACAGATGAAGTACATACTGATGAATAACAATGCATAAGATATTCAGAAGCATGATGTCCAAATTAAGCAGATGGCATTGCGATAGAGTAGAATGACAGTACTTGAATTTGAAAACATGTTATCATGAATGGAATAGGTACTGAAAAACAGGAAGGCATGACATATTTACATGCATGATCAGCATGCTAAGCACATGGCATTGCAACAGAGTAGATACACTCCAGGACATTATATGCATGTTGTACCCATATCACGGGCCAAGTTAGAGCAAGGACCTTGTGGGGTGAAGAGGATTCAACATCTTTCTGCAAGTCTTCTGAAGAACTGCCTTTACATGTTCCATCATATTGGGTATCATTGACATCAAGTTTATTGGCCTTTACATTGCTCCGTGAGGTTCTTGTGGATATATCAGTGTGTGCAATTATATCTGACATGCATGGAAGACAACTAGTAGTTAGATTTATGTAATGAGTGCCTGTAGGAGACGACATAAATAGTAGGACTGGGGTTAACTAGCAGCAACAGGTCTCAAAAACTAAAGGGAGAACACAGATGAAAGCTACAGAATATGTATCGTTTGTACTCGAGATTAACTAGATGGCACACAAAAGTATTAAAGAACAACATAGGTAATACTAGAAGTGGTATAATACTATAATCACCAGCCTGTGGGATAGCATTGGCTGATGGATGATAACTATGGAACAGCGTTACCTAAAGAACAAGTATCTTAGCTGAACTATGGAACAACGTTAACTCCTGAACAAGACCCGTAAGAGATCAGCATGAATATACAGTGAAATGTGATAATCTATTTTCCATGCTTAGATGAATAACAAAGCCATAAATGTTGCACACAAGTAAGATGAGGGTACAACCTATCTGGCCGCCATCCATAGGAGTGAGCATCATGTGCTGACTTGTCGATGGCCCTGCAGTTGTTGTGGCTGTCCATGTCGGGCACGCGCATTCGATGCAGGGAACTGTTGAGTGGGGACTATAGCTCCCTTCTGGTGTATGCTTCCCTTGTTGGAGCAGCTGCGGTGAGTCGGAAGACGGTGTGGCTGAAGATGCAGATAACGCATAATTTTAAGAACGACACATCTCTTTGATCTGAAGAAATACACTAAGAGATCAACAACAAGGTACGAGAGTGGTCACACGTCTGTTGACTGAAGACTAAATTGGGGTCACACAATTTTATTTTATTTTGGTACTGTCCGATCTATGCCGGATGGCTTGATGGCCGTCTTGTGCCTCCCGGCTGACACTGTTAGGAATCTTCCCCGAAGAGCCAGCGACCAATGGCAGAGCAGCCTGCCGCCGCCGTCTATGGCCCCGGCCAAAACCCCGCTACCCGCCCCACCACACTGCCGTGGTTGCGTCGCCCCCGGGCCAATCCACAAAGACTCCCTGTCATCCAGATCCGGCGGCGGCAGTACCTTCAACCCACGCAACTCTAAGATAGCCATCTAAGCGCTGCTTCGGCGGTGAACTTGCGGCCTGCACCCTTACGTTAGACACCAGCCAACCGGCAACCTAGGAGCTCCGCCGCCTTGAGGGGTGCTGCTTCCCATTGGGAATCGATTGGCCCAGAATAAAAATTCAGACAATTAACGCCTAAATAAAGTGATTTGAGATGAGGGTGCGATCTATCTGGTGGCATGGTGAAGTAGGCAGGTCTAGCTGCCAAGCCGGTGAGGCCGGCGCGGTTGCGGTGGCGAACGGTGGCAGGGAAACAACGATGTCGCGACGGTCGACGGCTACGGGGAAGCAGCGCCGGTACTTTGGACGGATCCGAAGTTGGAGCCGCTCCAGCTCCAGCATTAGGGAGGAGGGCGGCTGTGAGGTGCGGTGGGGGGCGCCATGGAGGAGGGGCTGAGGTTTCGCGGCTCAGGAGAAGGTGATTTGGCGCCCACGAGGTATGAATGGGGGGGATTGGGAGGGGAGTGGAACCATGTTTTACGGACGCATTTGTCTGAAATGTGAGGGGGAGTTACAGTTCTACCCCTGCCTTTAGGCTTCTCGGCTTGGGTCTGTGTACTGAGGGTCGGGGGTAGTAGAGTAACTTTGCTTCTCCCCATATAGTGGGCGGAAGCGATTTCGGGCGAGGAGGGCGTGTTTTGAAATATAGTGGGTGCGAGCGATTTCGGGCGAGGAGAGCGTGTTTTGAAATAGTGGGCGCGAGCTATTTCGGGCGAGGAGAGCATGTTTTGCCGACCATGGTTTATGAATTATTCGGCACATGTCATTTCGGACGAGGAGAAGGCGTGCTTGGATGAAGTTACGAACCTACCCTCGATGTACAACGGGCCAATTGATGTGTGTCCCACATAGGACGGTAATTTCGCGTCTCCCATTTATATGCTCGGCCGAATTCCACCGAGCAGAGGATGTTTAACGGTTCGTTCAAAATTTGGGAGAACGAGCATCCACGTCTACCTTACCAAGTCGATTCGAATCAAATTTTGAAATATTAGCTTGCCACTTCTTTTTTAGATGGAGAGATGATGCTCGGGAGTAATGTGTTTTTACATGCTCGTTGCTAGCGATTTACTATATGACAAATAGTTGACCCACTCAAAAACGGGAATCAAACCCAAAATGAAATATCTCGATTCAATGAAATAGCTCGTTCACCAGGTCAAAATAGTGAACTAAATCCAAAATTGAACACCTCAATCGAGTAGCATGTTGTACAGTATTATAGTACTCCATGAACATGTTGAAAGTCAAATTAATGAACTTGTTTGATATACGCATATATCCATTCATGTGTGGATTGCAGACAACATGTTCTCCAATTTAAATATTTGAATGCAAGTTTATATTGAAACATGGTTTATATCAGTCTTTGATGCATAAAACGCGACCTCCCCCTCTCCCGAACTCCTGCTCTCTCTCTCTCTCTCTCTCTCTCTCTCTCTCTCTCTCTCTCTCTCTCTCTCTCTCTCTCTCTCGCCGACAATCTTCAATTCTGTCGCACGCATCCAACACACAAACCTTGTTGGTCCCTCTCGCTGTCTCTCCATCTCTCTCTCTCTTTGTGTGTGTGTGGGGGGTCGTTCTAGTTCGCATGCATATATACTCCATCTATAGGTCTCTCTCACACACTATGTATGATTCTCTAGTCCAAGCTAGATATCTTGGGTGCACTCATCGTACGCACACAAATTCCTTGGCTCGTTGCCCGTAACTCTCTCACGCACCACTCTGTCGTCTCGGAGCTCTCCCCCTCTCTCTCAAACTCTCCATCTACCTGGGTCACACATACACATGCATATCTCACTCGCACTCGATAGGCCCATCTAAAACTCTATCTCTCTCCCTCGTTCTCTCTCCATCTCTCTCTCTCACACACAATCTCATGCCAAGCTAGCCAAGTATGATGGTCTCTCACTCAATTGTAGGCACACGCAGTCCCCCCTATATGTATATGACTAGCTAATCTTAGTCTCCATCACAAAGATGTGCATGGTCTATCTCGATTTCTCTCGGGGCATCTTTCTATCGCGCACGCACCTCCCTCGATCTCCCACCCATATAGTCCCCTCACGATCTCGAGGGGATCTCTCTATCACAAACACACCCTCTCGCCCTCCCCATGCGTCCATGTTCTCCATGTGTCCCTCTCGACCTTTGTTCCTTGTTGGCCAGACCTCTATTGGACATGTGCTATAGGGGTGTCTCTCTCCGTTGCAAACAATCACACACTAGCTATCTTCGTGTATCTCCTCGCCTCGCTTTTCTATCTCGGAGATGCATGCGTGAGATGTTCGCCTAAGAAACGAAAAAACACACACTCTCTCTAATTTATCGTTTGTTGTCACTTTCTCTTTCACACACATACTCTTTTTGCACACTTACTCATTCTCCTTCACACGCACTTGATCTCTCTCGACTTAGGCACTCTCCTCGGTCCATAGCATATTGATTTATTGAAAAGTCAAACATCACAAAGTTTGACCATGTACGTGGAGAAAAACAATTACATCTAGAACGGCAAACATATACCATTAGATTCACCATGAGATGTAGTTTCGTATGATGTATCTTTGGTATTGTAGATATAAATAACATTTGCGTAAACCTGATCAAAGTTTCCAAAGTTTGACTTCTAAAAAATTTACATGCACTGCATTATCGAGCGGATGGAATATCTCTTTCCCCCTCTCAGCTATCTGACGCACCACTCAGCCTTATCGGGGCTCCTCAATCTCTCTCAAACTTTATATCTCCCTGGTTCACACATACACATGTCTCGCTCGCGCTATACATATAGACCCATCCAACACTCTCCGCCCTTGTTCTCTCTCTATGTGACACGCACCCCCTAATAAGTACCATAATCCCTCACTCCATCATAGGCGCAAGCACTCCCCCCCTAAGTATGATTATCTCTCACTAGCCATCAGGAACACACGTATTGTCTCCTTCCATCCATACGTCTATCTCGATATCTCTCGGGGTATCTTCTATCGCGCACACACCTTGTCACTCGATCTCCCACCCATGTAGTCCCATCACGATCTCCAGGGGATCTCTCTATGACAAACATACACTCTCTCCTCCCCATGTCTGCATTTTCTCCGTACGTCTCTCTCGACCTCTCTCCCTTGTTTGTCAGACCCCTCTTGGCCACGTGCTAGGGGTCTTGCTCTCTCGGTTGCAAACAACCACACACTATCTCCTCACCTTGCTTCCGTTGTCGAAGATGCATGTGTGATATGTTTGCATAAGACACACACGTTTTTTCTCGACTTTTATCGAGTGTTGTCCATGTCTCTTTCACACACGCACACACACTTTTTTCACTCACTCTTTCTATTTCACTCTCTCTCTCTCTCTAGTTAGGGACTCTCTCACGTCCATAAGCATATGGATGTTTTGAAAAGTCAAACCTCAGAAAAGTTTGACCAGGTATATGTGGAGAAAAACATTTACATCTGGAACGATCATTAGATTCATCACAACATGTACTTACTTCATACTATCATTTATCTTTGGTATTGTAGATATAAGTAATTTCTTTATAAACTTGGTCAAAGTTTCAAAAGTTTGACTTTTAAAAAAATGTTGGAACTACATTATCGAACGGAGGGAGTAGCTCTTTCTCTCTCTCTGCTATCTCTCACGGGCCTCCCCTCTCACTCGAACACTCTATACCGACGGATTATACGCTCACTGTGTCAGCGTATAGCTCCGTATATTGTTTAGTTGACCGGTCAACCAGTCCACATGCTGCCTTGTCAGCTCGTGTTCTGTATCTTCGTGTGCTGGCCCATGTGGCAGTGGGTGAAAATAAGTAAACTAGAGGCCCATCTGACACGCGGTGAAGTAAACAAAGTTGAAACCACTCGGGGTAGCACCCCGCACGCTAGTAAATTGAGGGCGCATTGAGGACACACTTCTTCCGCGTGAAGGACGCACTCGCGCACAATTCACCACTGCACGGCGGCATGCACCGAAGGACGCACTCGCGCACACCCAGCACACAACACACACCAGCACACGTGTACACCGGCGTCGCCGCCGGTTGAGATGGATGGCGAGGCAGCCAACAAGCGGAGGCGGCTCGAGCCAAAACCGCATCCGGCGAGCCTGGACTTCATCAGCAGCCTCCCCGACGACATGCTGCTTGTCATCATCAGCCTCCTCCCCACCAAATCTGCCGTGCGGACCACCCTACTCTCTGGGTGGTGCCGCCCCCTCTGGTGCCGCGTCCCCCTCAACCTCACCGTCGACAGCTGCCTCTGCGACGGGGATTGCAAACGCATGGCCGCAGTCTCCAAGATCCTTTCATCGCACCCTGGGCCAGCCAGACGCCTTGACATCCGCATGTTCAGTACCAACTGCAAGGTCCAACCCAAGTTCGACGAGTGGTTCTTATCCCCCGCCCTAGATCAGCTCGAGGAGCTCAGCTTTGAAGCTGGACAATGTCGCTCTCTGCCGCCGTCCGCGCTCCGCCTCGCACCAACGCTGCGCCGCGCCAGCTTCAGCTCCTGCTATCTTCCCCAGATTAATGTCACGCCCGCCCTTCTTCTCCCTCAACTCAAGCAGCTCGACCTCTTCGACGTTGTCATCTCGAAGAAGGCTATGGAGCACCTACTCCGCAGCTGTACTGCGCTCGAGTACCTTCGTCTTGAGCAGATCCACGGGTTCATTAGCCTCCACATCGCCTCGACGAATCTCCGATGGATTTATGTGTCTTGCTGGCCCCGCAACAAGACATCAATTGGGAAGAGATCACTCCAGCTGTTCCATGTTATGGTCATTGAGAATGCGCCTTTCCTTGAGAGATTGCTTGTATCGGATCTAGAAGGTCCAACAAAAATCAGGGTCATTGACGCGCCAAATTGACAGCGTTGGTGCACTCGTCTGCCAAATTCTCCGAACTCTTTATTGGATCCGTAATCGTTCAGGTACAACACTCATCTTCTTCTCCGTCTTCTTGAAATTCACATTTTTAAATTTCTTCTTGATGTATTTACGACCGTCTTCCAGAAAATGATTCCCACAAGCTTGACCCAGTCTATGTGCACAGTGAAGATCTTGGCAATAAAATCTATCGGCCCAATCTGGATCAAGTTGTTGGATTCCTTACATGCTTTTCGTGCACGGAGAAGCTACTCATCGAGGTGAAACGTCTTTCCTATTAGTAAACGGTAATCACAACGTAGCTCAATTTTTTCGTAATTTTCCCAAATTACGATGACAAGTGTAGTGTTCAAAACTGCATCTACGCACTGCACCGAAAGAAATGTTTTTAGTATTTTTTCTCACGTGATCACCTGCATCGTTTTTTTGTTGTACTACTATAGTAGCCTAGGCTAGTCATAGTGGAAAGTAACTTAGACTACTCCAGTAACTCTATGGTTACCCTAAGAGCAAGTACTACCTCCGTCCTGGTTTACTCTTCCTATTTTGTAGTATCAAAATTTGACCATAGATTTAACTGACAAAATGTTAATGCATGTCACTAAGAACTATATCGTTGGATTCGTATTTGAACATAATTTCAAATGGTGTAATTTTTAGTGACATGCATTGGCATTTTCTTACGTAAATCTATGGTCAAAATATTATACTAAATAAGAGGTAGTACAAAAGTGGGCTATAACGGCCCTCCACTATGTAGGCCAAAACACGTGCCAAATTCACTTGTGATGCATTTGGCATCGATGCCCCTCCATTGCTCACCTGGTGCCCCAATCTGGATCACCTACTTTGCTCCGGTGCCAAATTAACTCACGCAATGAAAAAACACTTGCGTGGGAGAGAGAGAGGACTGAGGCAATAAAAAAACACTTGTTTGGGAGAGTGAGAGGCTGGTGTAGTTGGTTTGATTGATTTGTTTATACATGTGGGTCTGTGTGCACAGCGGTGCCAACTCTCTCACATCGCGAGAGCGGTGCCAAAATCTTTTGATTTGACATCGATGCGTATTATGTGGCATACTTTTGCGAAATATGGCATCGGCCACATAGTGGAAGGCAACAAATGCCCAAGCTCTTCACGTACTCCTAGGTAAATGAGAGGAAAGAGAAAGAGAGAGAGAGTGAAAAAATATCACTAGCCAGCCAACCCTATCGTATGAGCGAATGATATTGGTACCTCTTGATGACACGGCAATCTTATACAGCCAGCTGCTCTAATATGTTCTCTTCTTTTGCAGATAAAAAAGACCCGAAAGTGAAAAATGTGCTGCACTATAACAATCTCATCGAATGCCTTGATCTCCATCTTACAGAAATTGATTTGATCGACTACCGAGGCAGCACATCTGAGATTAAATTGGCCAGGTTCTTTGTTCTGGAGGCAAGTGTGCTCAAGGTAATGAGGTTTGGCGTTCTCTGGCGCAACAATGAATGGCGTGCTGATCACCGCAAGCGTCTAAGCCTAAATGACAAAGTCTCCGCAGAAGCTGAATTTGTTTTTGAAACATCAAGTGGCCAGAGACTCGAAAACTTATTTGCCCATTAGTGACTTGTCAGGGCGGTGGATTTTAGTTTGTACGATAATGCTGCATCCACCTAAAGTAACGAAAGTTCTTACGTAAACTTCCTAGTAATTCCCTCTTCGTAGGTGCAGCATTACTCCTAACATTTGTAATATCAGTTTGAAACTTGTAATATTGCCGTGTCCTATTCCTGCGTTTTCAAAATCCTGCGAATCAAACAGGTCCTGAGTTGGTGATGATGTTGTGCCTGCCATCTTTCACCAATAGCCGTCGGATCTAGATCTGACGCATACAAACCAAACTTCTCCAGTTTTGCAAAAAGATGCCCGCACTTGTTCCCTATTTACAAACAACTCCTTGTCTCTCACAATCAGCCTTATCTCCTCCCCACCACATCTAGAAGGCCATGGAAAAATCTGGCGCGATGGCCGCTGCCGGCACCGTCCACCCCCCAATCTTGGTGTTCCGTGCAATGCACGGGCATCTACGCATGGGAAATTATGTCGAACACGGCTAGTTGTAAGCAGGCTAGGTCTACAGCCATGATGATAGTGACTGCAGACGGTGAGGCTGACTATGGTATGCCGAACACGGCGCCTATACTCAGGTGTCATCTCCGGCGTAGGGTCTTGTCACTTCACTGTGAGGAGCAGCACGTAATAATTTGACCAACGGGTAGTACAGTGCTACTACATTGGTAGTACTACTACTAGTACTAGCACCACCGTCTGGATTTAGTAGTACTACCACGTCCATCTGGATTTAGTATTTGACTAGCAATATCTAGTAATGCATGTCACAAAAAATGTACTACTCCCTCTGTAAATAAATACAAGGTGTATTGTTCTATTCCTATCGGCGAGATAACTTAATGTATTTTTCTACTTAATAGGATTACATGCAATGAACTAACCACCGCATGTGATGTTTGGTAGTCTCAAGTCATTGAAAGCTGCACGGCCCACATCTCTCATTGGTTGATATGTCACGAAATAAGAAACGAGGAGGGAGTTAATGTACCGTGCCTAAGTGTTTTGGGATTATTTGGTTTTCGTAAGGTGACTTACACAACATTTTTGGTTACATGCATTAACATTTTATTAGTTAAATCAAAGGTCAAAACTTGGCGCAAAATGCAAAGGGGACCAATAAACCAGTAAACATCAAAGTTCTCTCGTTTGGCCCCAACTAGAGGTCCGGTGAGATGACTATACTGCACCGGCACGGAGGGGGACGCAGCTTCATTGACTTACTGCACCTGCCTTTGGGTGTATGACACGTGGGCCCAACGGGTGGATGGCCAACCTGTCATACAGCCAAAGGCAGGTGCAGTAGAGGGGCGAGGAGTAGATGGCCAACACGCACGTGAATTCAACGCAGTCTGCACTTCTCATATAAAGGCTCCCGCCAGTCCAATCTACGAAATCCTACGCACCTACGCACCCAAGGGCAAGAGTGATCACTCCAATCGCAAGATCAGTTGACTAGAAGCTAGACCCATGGAGGCGATGAGCGCGAGCATCAGCCAGCTGTGCCAGATGGTCCACGATGCCGGCCTGCGGCCCGGCACCGAGGAACGTCTCCAGGTAGTGCTTGAGGCCGCCAGGGCGAGGGGCCGCTTGGACGACAACTTCGTCTCCTTGTTCGACGAGGTCCTCGTCGGCTTCCTCGACAAGTTCACCGTCGTCAAGAAGCTCGCGGACGACCTTGACGTACGCCTCCAGCCCACGCGCCCAGGCTCTGTGATGCCTGCCACCCTTAACGGCCTCTATGTTGACAACCTCTTCGACGCACTGGTGGCCCTGCGACTGCCCGTCGTCACGCCGGAGAATGTCCACCTCGAGGTCGCACTCGCTGCGTAGCGCCTGGCGCAGCAAGACACCATCGACATAATCACCCATGTCGCAAATCGTCCACAAGGACTACTACATGCAAGAGGAGGGCGATAGGACGCTGGCCTTCTTGGACCGCAGGGCAACCTTGGACGACATTGTTCATAAGCACGTTGAGCTTGCCGCCAACACCGCTGCTCCTCACACGTCGGTTGGTGACCCGGTGCACTAGGGCGTGAGGATGTCGTTGATGGATCTGTATGTATCTTTATCTTTCCGTCAAATCCATGTAGTAGTATATGGTACTACTAGTAATTATCTTACCTTTCGCATCAACTTCATAATTTTCATACGTACTCCATGCATGAACCGCACCAGAACCAAACTTCTCATTACTCTAGGGAAAATCAGTATTTCTATCTATCGGTCGCGCCATGGAGCAGAACCAAATTTTACAAGTTACAATTTCAAAAGGAAAAGCCTGCCGTGTTCGCATCGCACCCCCACACGATTGGTCTGGCACGCCGCTCAAGGGGGAATGCGTGTTGTGTTGCATTTTCACTTACAAATGGGACCGCAGTTGAGCAAACCGACTATCGGCAAACCCCCACCCCGCCCACCGTGCGATGGCTGAGAAAACAGGAGGGAGAAGAGATGGCTGTAGCACGGACTCCAAGAAAATTGGTGTCGGATGGGACTCGTGTGGGTGGCGTGTGCCGTACTGCTAGACATGAATGCTAGTTATGGCCCATGCCACCCCACTATATCGAGGTGCTGGTTACGTAGAACAAATTTCCTGGAGTCCGTGCTCAGCCCTCCTCTATCTCTCTTCTCAGCCAGCCAGCAGACGCGCGGAGCCCATCGTCTGTTTGCTCATATGCGGTCCCACATGTCAGTGAAAACGCAAGAGGACCCACTGAACCTGCACATCTTTCACCTCGACGTGCTGGTGATGAAAAACAAATCCAATAAAGATCTTCGGTGGCCGCTTTTGGAGTTACTCAAGAGTAGTAAGATTCTATTTACAGTTTAACCCAAGATGCACATCACGTGGCTTCAACTACCACTCTATTTTCTTGCATGACACGACCTGGATGCTGGATGTCCCACGTGTCGGCAAAAGAAGGAAGAACTCGACCAAATCTTCGGTTGTGCTCTCGGATTAGACTAGTTGTGCTAACTTAAAATTTTATTGTGTAGAATGGATGCAAGTTTTGGTATTGGGAAGAAGAGTACAACGATATATTGATAGAGTGCAATTTAGTAGATGTTCTAGCACTTTTAGCTAGCATAGAGGCTAGAGATGAGACTAGTGCAATTGTTGATAGAATAGAGGCTAGACACGTCTACTTCTTTACACTCGAAGAAGAAATAAACACGTAAGATCGAGCCTCTGTAGATCAACAATGTAAGATGGAGCAGTTATGGAAGTTGGATATCTTCTAAAATGTATTATTGTGGTTCTTGTTTTCTTTGGTCTTGCTTTTCTAGTCAAAACTTTGGTGATGTATTTCCATGTACCAAAAAATCAATGATGAAAAAAAAATATGTGTTTGCAAAGAAAAATGTACGCGGTCGGGATGCGTCCGCGCGTTCGGCGCACGGCCACCGCATCCGAGAAATGGCCCGGACACGACCCCATTACCCTACCCAAACGGACAGAATCCAGGCAAAACGGAGGTCCGTTTGGGGTCATGCGTTGGAGTTGGCCTTACAAGTGGGACCGCAGTTGAGGAAACCGACTATCGGCAAACCCCCACCTCGCCCGCTGCGCGATGGCTGAGTTAGAGAAATGACGAGGTTGAAGAGATTGTTGTAGCATGGACTCCAAGAAATATGGTGTCAGATGGAAGTCGTGCTGGTGGCGTGTGCCGTACTCCTGGACGTGAATGCTTGTTCTGGACCATGCCACCCTACTACTCCTACTACTTATAGTAGCAGTATCGAGGATTCGAGGTGCTGGTTACGTACAGCGAACACATTAACATATGGCCCACCTCACACTGTGGCCAAATTTCCTGGAGTCTGTGCTAGGTTAAAAAGTGTTCTTTGTGAGGATGGGTGGCTGGTCTCAAGTTTAAAACTTGTTGTATTACGTACGTAGACGTAGAGATAGTGCAGCATGTGAAGCTAGTACAAATAGTGTACTATTGTTGATTGGCCTCATCCAATAACCTGTTGCAATGCACGTACAATTATGTATTCGAAAAATATTTTTTTGCCTCGTCGCAGCACCCACTCAGAGAAGCGACTCGAAAGCCATTCATAAATTTAGTAAGTTTATCACAGGCATATCATTTTATTACATACAACAGGTCATCAACCCACAACGACAACGAGGATACATTATAAATACTAAAGTTTTCATCACACAACAAATAACAAGCAATGAAATGAACTTCAACTCAACCAATCCTCGGCGTTGGAAACACTTGCTTTGAACCACAAGTGATTCTCTGGGAAGGGCCAACTACTGTCAATCTCGAGACCAACGCATGACTGATCATCCAAGCTGAAGCGGCCTACTATATCACGACCAGGGTAGGGAACCACCGCAATGTCCGACGTATAGATACAGTTGCTTCTCATAAATGGTAGTAACGTTGTGTCAACAGCAGTTGGATCGCCTTTCACCATCATTGGATAGTTTTGTCCAAGGAAGAGCGAGTTTTCTCCAAGACTATCAATACTGTACCAGGGAGAAGGTGTTGGCGCTAGCACACTAGTATCCATCCCGAATACCATGCAACGGGTGTTGGAATAGGTCCGGAGAGTGTGACCATGGGAGACAACACCTGCTTCCTTAGTAGTAACATCAGCAGTGGGCTGTATACAGACAAGAAGGGGTGATCCATCGGAATTAGTTGCCAGCCGCCACTGAGTATATGGGCCCTGCTCGTCCTCATGCTCGTGATCATCACCATCGTCATCTCCCCCTTGGTTATAAAATTGTTCAAATATAGGTGGTGGAATGTTCACAGGACCTTAGAAACACAAGAAGAAGGTTAATTAGTAGAGAAGGGAAACTTGCTAACTCGCATGCATGTGGATGAAACAATTATAATTACGGTGGAAGACAAACGTACCGAAACTACGAGGATCCCATGCAAAAACAGTGCCACGAGTGGTGGCAGCAAACACAAGACCCTCGTATTGAATTGCATCACAGTACACATCCGTGTATAGAAACTGATTTTTGAGCAATATCCATCCAGTCGAACCACGAAGGACGGCAACAAGCTTGTCGAAGATAGCAACAACTTCATAGTTCTTGTAATTCCAAGAGCGGTTGGGAACTCGACAAATTGCTATCTTCCGTTGACGACAGCCACCATGATCGTATTTGAACGTACGTAGATCATCTGTGTGCTCAACCTCAGGGCACTCTGAGATTTTTGGAAGTGGAATCCGCTGACGAGTGTACACATTCGCAAGTTCCCACTCGCAATTGTACCCAATATAAACAACCCAATCTCCATTTGTGCCAGCCCAGGCCTTACCCTTAAGCGATGGCATCTTGACATCACACGTATCATTATCAAGCGGCATCAACTTGCACAAGGCAAGGCCTCCGTCGTCCGCGCCCATGCGAACAGGCTTATAGCGAAGAAGATAAGGGAGATCAAACCGCTCCTGGACCCTTGGGTTCCTTGTAATGATGTTATTAGTTGAGTCGAGAATGGTCTTGAACGAACCTGCCATGCTAGCCGAGGTGATGATGTCGCACCGATCAATGAGTTCCCCCACCACATCATCCTTCAGATCGGGGCAAGAATAACGGGGTCATTTTCGGCTTGTTCCCTCCATGGAGAAGACGATCGAACAATGGAAGAAGGAAGGGTGAATGCAAATGGAGGAGGGAGGAAGAGCGTGCCATAGCATTTCCAAATCGAGAGGGAAAGGCGAAGAGTCGGTGGACGGTTGCCAGTTTGCCACGGTACACGAAGAGGCGCCCCGGCCTACACGTCCTTTCGGAAATTGTACAAAAGGACTCGTCGTCGTCTCACTGACATGTTGGAACAGGACCACATGTCAACGAAACATGGTGTGTAATTTCTCGTGCAAAATGCGATCTGGCCGCATTGGCCCGAGGTGCCGCATTAGTTATCGACCTTTATTTTTTTAACATACAATCTGAGTGGATAGCTCCTGTGGTCATCACACATGAGCGGATATATAGGTGGGCTAGGTGGGCAGGCGGCAACAATCTAAGTGCTAAAAGAGTTGATCTCGAAAAAAGAGTTGATCCAATGCTTGGTTTTGTTTGGATTTTCCAACTATGACCATTGGATAGAGTGAATCAATGGCTTAGGTTCAAAGTTATTCTCATACTATAGAATGGTATAGGAACATGGAGAGATTTGGTTGATTTTATATCGCTGAATAATATAAAATATTATGAGTGCAGACGCTCCACCCCGAGGTTTGTTGCTCCTTCTCGGTCGTCGGGAATCTATGTTCTTCCACTCTTTCGTTTAAGACATGAGCTTTGTTCATCCTTTTGCCGACACGCGGGACATCTATATGCCTCCATTTTACAAAATCATACTATATGCCTCCATGACACACGGGACATCTAGCATCAAGGTGGCGTGTCATGCAAGAAAATGGAGATATGCAGTGCGTAAGTGAGTCGTGCACTTCGATGGCACCTAGTACTACGCGATATTTTTTCTCCTCGATGGCACGTGAATAGTGCATGTACTCAATGACAGAGCACGGGATGGTAGCCATGGACATGGTCGGCCCTTTTTGAAGAGAGTACTAATAAATACGTAACTTTGATGTGTCCCATCAACTCGCAGAACAACGAGAAGCTTGCTTACTACGCCTTCTCCCTCGCCAACACGTGCGCAGTGGCTCGCAGCACGAGGAGAAACTTTTGCTTACAAGCGGTGGACGTGCAGCAGTTCATTTGGTGTCAGATTGCCAGAAGTACTATTGTAGTACCATCATTATTGTTCGACTTCCGGAAGAGGAGAAGAGCCAAGTGCAAGGTCACCTACTAACCTAGTACAGTACTACTATAGCCAAAGCTGGTCCACCTTTTTAGAGCATGGTTAATTAATATAGGCGGCTCTTGCAGCGGCACATCATTTAGAGCAAGTACTCTCTTCGTAGGAACAAAGGAAGTGAAACAAAAGTTGGAGTGGATGCTAGATTGCCAATTAAAACATGATTAGATAGGGAAAAAATCCTATAGCATTCTATCCTATGAATCAAACGACCAATGAAGGAAAATTATGAGGGGGGTCTCTCCAACAGTGTTCCTCGGCTCGCACCTAGCATCACGGTGGTTGAACTTGGAGTCATTCATCTGGTACACGTGGTATCTCAGATCTCGACACAAGGTGACGCGACCTCTCACTTCGTCCGCCATTTGAAGCGGCGCGCCGGTGGAGGGCTAGCATACTCCAATATTAGGTTGGCTCTATGTGATGTGGCAACTTCATATACTAACCGGATGGTGGCTATACTACTACGGTACTCACACTCCAAGAAGTGACTTGAAAACCATTCATAAATTGAGTCTATGACATGCATTTGCAAATGTACCATTCATTACATACAACAAGTCATGAACACACAACGACAACTAGGATACATGTTGGATTATAGATTATTTCCAACAAAACATTCTAGTAAATACTGAAGTTTTCATCACACAACAAATAACAAGCAATGAAATGAACTTCAACTCAACCAATTCTCGGTGTTGGAAACGCTTGCTTTGAACCATAGGTGCTCTGGGAAGGGCTAGCTATTGTCAATATCGAGAGCAACGCAGGACTGGTCATCCAGGCTGAAGCGGCATATATCAGGACCAGGGTAGGGAACCACCGCAATGTCCGAGGTATAGATACAGTTGCTTCTCATAAATGGTAGTAATGTTGTGTCAACAGCAGCCGGATCGCCTTTCACCATCATTGGATAGTTTGGTCCAAGGAAGAGCGAGTTTTCTCCAAGACTATCAATACTGAACCAGGGAGAAGGTGTTGGTGCTAGCACACTAATATCCATCCCGAATACCCTGCAACAGGCGTTGGAATAGGTCCGGAGAGGGCGACCATGGGAGACAACACGTGCTCCCTCAGTAGTAACAATCTCAGTGCACTGTATACAGACAAGAAGAGGTGACCCATCGGAATTAGTTGCCAGGCGCCACTGAGTATATAAGTTCTGCTCGTCCTCTTTCTCGTGATCATCACCATAGTCATCTTCCCCTTGGTTATAAAAAATTTCAAGTATAGGTGGTGGAATGTTCACAGGACCTTGGAAACACAAGAAGGTTAATTAGTAAAGGGAAACTTGCTAACCCGCATGCATGTGGCTGAAACAATTATAATTACGATGGAAGACAAACCTACCGAAACTACGAGGATCCCATGCAAAAACAGTGCCACGAGTGGTGGTAGCAAACACAAGATCCTCGTATTCAATTGCATCACAGTACTCATCCATGTACATAAACTGATTTTTGAGCAATATCCATGGACGAACAGTGGAATCAGTAACGACGGCAACAAGCTTATCAAACATAGCAACAACTTCATAGTTCTTGTAATTCCAAGAGCGGTTGGGAACTCGACAAATTGCTATCTTTCGTAGACGACAGCCACCATGATCGTATTTTAAAACGTACGTAGATCATCTGTGTGCTCAACCTCAGGGCACTCTGAGATTTTTGAAAGTGGAATCCGCTGACGATTGTACACATTCACAAGTTCCCACTCGCAATTGTACCCAATATAAACAACCCAATCTCCATTTGCGCCAGCCCAGTACTTACCCTTAAGCGATGGCATCTTGACATCACACGTATCATTATCAAGCGGCATCAACTTGCACAAGGCGAGGCCTCCGCCGTCCGCGCCCATGCGAACAGGCTTATAGCAAAGAAGATAAGGGAGATCAAACCGCTCCTGGACCCTTGGGTTCCTTGTAATGATGTTATTAGTTGAGTCGAGAATGGTCTTGAACGAACCTGCCATGCTAGCCGAGGTGATGATGTCGCACCGATCAATGAGTTCCCCCACCACATCATCCTTCAGATCGGGGCAAGAATAACGGGGTCATTTTCGGCTTGTTCCCTCCATGGAGAAGACGATCGAACAATGGAAGAAGGAAGGGTGAAGGCAAATGGAGGAGGGAGGAAGAGCGTGCGACAACAGTTCCAAATCAAGATCACTGCCGTAGTGCGTGCGGAGGACGACGACCACAAGCGAAGCCACTTCCTGCCAACCCTCAGGTATGCTACCTCTTTTTGAACCATACCCTTGTTCTATTGCCCCATCTGCCACGTCGCTACATGTGGATCTTTTTGCACTCCACTATCTTCTCAATTTGCTATCCTCTGCCCTGCTGGTCACGCAGACGAAAACCTTAATTTGCACTATTAAAGGAAACACTACTTCATGCAGACTAATCCATGTCTGGGTTGAATAAGGAAAGGAAGGGAGACTATACTGTCCAAGAGAGTAGGCATCGAACCCGCATCTAGGTTGAAAAGGGGAAGATCAGTAGCTAAGGAATGAGTCTCGTGTCTCTTGGTTGAAGAAGGGTAGAAAGGCATGACAACGCAATAGAGAATGACCAGGTCGATCAGTTTGTTGTCATCACATAGAAAAAGGTGGCTAAAGAGAACAAAAATGGGACGTAATCCACATATGCTGCCTGGATATTTGTTGCTCTGGGCAACCATACCTCCCTCACCACTCTATGCGTCCGTGGAGGTACATCGTACTGGTGCGCCCACTGTCTGAATGGGCCTCCCATGCTCTTATTGTCACTTTTTTGCTGTTAGTATAACGCCAGTAGTCAAGTCAAGCAATGCTACTGCTAAAGTGATGCCACATTTAACTAATGCCGCACTCAGTCTAATGCCACCGATAGATTTAAGCAATGCCATTTAATGTCACTGGATTATTTCATGGTTAGCTATTGATTGTGGATGTATTAAAGATTTTTTAGCTAAGGCATTCTAATGCTGTTGCACAGCCAGTATACCAACAATGAAACTTGTTACTACCTTCAGATTTTTGCACTATTAATGCTTATAGATTACATACCTCACTTTCATGAGATAAGTTAATTTTTTTGTACAGTGTCACCAAAATGCCAAGGTGCTGATGTCATTTTATTTTGGTTAAACTGCACAAAAAATTATGAAGACAAGAGGAAAGGTCAAGAGTGGGCACCTCCTCCTTCGGCTGTTCTCTTGATTCGTTCGATCAAGTTTTTATGTTTGATCGATTATCAAGATTGGGATAGCAATTTTTAAGGTCCCCCCGAGTTCGAAATGATATTTACCTTGGAGGTACATGGTTTGCAAATTTTTTATACTATCATTAGTTAATAATGCTAGTTACCTTCAGACTTTTTTATTTGGTTTAATGCTCATGCACAGCTAGTATACCAATGCTGAAACTTATTACCTTTACATTTTGTATTGTTAATTCTTATAGAAATCTTCCAGTGCTAGAGTTTATTGAAATCTGTTCAGTAAAACCATTGTACTGTACCCTGTAATAAATAACTACTCTACTATTGCACTAGCCACTGGATTAGTGTATATTTGTAGTATTCGAATGGTGTTGCATTAGCGTATGGACATAAATAAAGTGTGGCAAGCTTTCCCAGATATGTGCTCAAGAAAACTACTACCTATTTTTCTAAATACTAGACGTTTGGGTACTTTAAATTGAACCGCGAAAACGTCTTATATTAAGGAATAGAGGGTGTAGAGTTCAATCAAATTATCCCGGTAAAGTTAGTCACACCTTTGTTAAAATTAATGTTCATTATGTTATCGGAGGAGGTCTGTATGTTTGTCTCTAATGCCTGTCGACTACATACCTGACATCATGAAGTAATGTTAAGTCATTTCCTTTTGTACAGTGTCACTGAATTGTCAAGGCGGTGATGGCATTTTATTTTAGTTGAACTGCACAAAATATGCTTAAAAGAAGAGGAAAGGTCAGGAATCGATCATTCTTTCAGAAAGAACTATATATGCCTTTCTAACATCAGCCGCTGTTGCCTTATTTATTCCTTCAAACAGGTGGTTAGAAATATTCTTGCTACCTTTTCCCATTAAGAAATTGGAATGCTTATATTTGTGAGTCTATGCTTCAACTAGTGCCACTTTTATAGTAATCACACTTTCAATATCTATGCAAACAGGGATGCTCGATTTTAGTGGAACTGCACAAAAAGTCCAACTGGTTCAACATTAGGAGCATGTTTTCTTCCAAACCTTTATATCCAATTGGTGGCACTATGAGTTGTTCATTACGAAGGTACATGGCTTGCTACTATATTGCTACTATTTTTGTACTATCATTAGATAGTAATACTAGTGGTTTGCATGTGAATTTATTGGCAGGGGGGACCTACATTGGAGGTGCAGGACAAGATTCAATGATTGGATGCTCAATTTCGGTTGTATCGATTTCACCTCTTCCATCACTGCGAACATGGATATCCTTGGTCTGATGAAGAATAGGTGCTATATTTCTTCTCTGAACCAGCAAATCAATTTAGTATGAAATTGTCCAGGGCAAAACATGACTGTATCAAATTGTCCAGTGCAAAACATGACAGATGCTAAGCGGAAGAGACATGTTTAAACCGAAAATACAAGGTGGGTATATGTTTACTAGCTGCTTGATATTTGTGCAGACAGAGATGTCTGCCCGTTGCTATTTGGCGAACACACAAAGTGACCGCAATTTTGGTTGAACTGCACAAGAGAATAGTATAGTCACTGCATGCAGTGCCATTTGAAAATAGACACAGAAAGATTGGATAGTCACTTCATGGACTGCAGAAAAGTAGTACTGTACTATTTATTGGCCAACACTAGGTGCTTCATTGCTTTGGTCTGATTATACAATGGGCATCATTTTGCCTAAGTTAAAGTTTGTATTCCGAAAATAGTCTCGCCGTGTGATCGAGAGAAGAGCAAATCATATTGCAGTGGATGTTCCTCCATGATGTGTGGTTCATTCTCATGGTTCCAGCTGTTGGTGAAACCACTTACGTTTGCAAGAGGAATTGTAGACTTCACAAAAAAATTGTCTTTCAGTCTGTACTGAATGTTGGCCAAGAGAAGCATCCATGTTAGTTGGAAGAACAAATGTTTTTTCTAGATCTGTCATCATTTTCCCAGATGGGTACAAGTTACTGATCGATCACTAGCTAGCCTACTAATGCGCTCCTGGCAGTTTTAATTGCGACGCAAGATCCAAAGTGGCAGTTTTTTGAATAAAAATGCCTACCTTTGAAGAAACTGACAAGCTAATCTGAAGAAAATGCCATGCGAATCTGAAGAAACTGCCAGCGAAAACGTTCGCAAATGCCTTATCTCCCAGCTAAAGTTCATCAAGTAATGCCCTCGGTTGCGACTCGTTGCATGCTGCTCTGCGTACTGGCTACGAGGGATTCTGAGTGCCTGCATGCAGCCGGCCGTAATTAAGGCAGCTAACTGATGCAAAAAAAAGATGCGCTTTAACTGTTGCGGGCCTTTTAAATCCGTGGAATCATTATTGACAAGGAGGGAGATGATTCGAGTGCACTCGTTTGACCGTCATGCCGGCGTGCGACCTAGCACGGACGGGACGGGACGGCACAGTCATAATTTCAGTTTCTGTAGTTTTCCACGGCAAGCTGGCGCGCTAAGCCATGCCTGCTTATGCATTGAATTCTGATGACCGTCGCGCTACCTTCCGCCTATAAGTACTATTTCCCGGCCTTCTCCGGTGGCACCGTGACCCAACTCGCCCTATCCTCATAAGACCCCACCGGCTCGACGTCGCTCGCCACTTATCCTCGCTCTCGCCACGTCCGCCATGCCCCCGCCCGTCCGCGATAGGCGAGGCCAGAGGCGGTCACCGCCGGAACTAGTGTTCGGTTTTTCACCGGAAGGCAGACGAGGGAGGAGGCATTCTATCGGTCTTTAGATGGCAATGCGGAGATCGAGGACTTGTTCGAACGCGACCACCTGGCGGAGGAGCAGGAGTTGTTGGAGCGCGACCGCTTGGCGGAGGAGCAGCGTATCGCCGATTTGCGCTGCCAGCGGGACATGGAGCAGTAGCGCACCGACGCTCTGAGTCGTGAGTAGAGCGCCCGCAACTGGGCCGACTATGTGGAGGCCGGCGCCCGACAAATAGCCCTGGAGGCTGTCGGGCACGCACGCATTTGCGACGCCGATTTTTACTACCAGCTCGTCAAGTGGGTTTCCCGCTTAGAAGCTGAAGCTTCGGTGGACCACGCCGGCATGGAAAGGGCCAATGCGCGCGAGCACCACGCCCTATCGCACCTCTGGCAAGTCCGAGGCGAGGCGGAGGACGCCGGTGCCGGCGTTTAGCATGTACCGTAGATGGCGGCCGGCATCGTCTAGTTAGCTAAGAGTAAGTTAGTACTTGTACGCTACTAGAGTATTAGTGGGAGTAGATAGTTAACTTGGCTATGATGGTTGTCAACGTGGAAGTTCAGTATTCTATATGTGGATCAGACCTGTTACTTTGCTCTGAATGTTGAACTTTCTGTTTGAACATATGGAATGGGCTGTTATTTTTTAAATGGGTTGTATTTGTCCTCCACGGGTTTAGAGGCTGACTTGTGGGCCTACCAAGTTGACGCGTACACAATCAGGAGATGATTTTACGTGGACAGGATGACAGCAGGGACCCGCCAAGGTCATGGCAGTATGCAAGCAAGTGCCTCCTTATTTCAAGCCAATAAAAAATGGCTCCTCCTAATGGATTTCTGATATCTGGGTCCCATGCCATTGTCAACGTAGTCAATAAACGAGAGAATTGCACAACGAGCGGCTGACACCAGGGACCCAGCAGCTCGCCCAGTTTTTTTGTTTTGGGTTAATTTGATAAATGCCACTCCAAATCTGGTGTTTCCGAGAAATGCCACTGCAATTTCCAAACTTTGAAAAATGCCATTTCATGCCATTTCCAGTGGCATTTTTTGAAGTCTGGAGTGGCGTTTTTCAAAGTTTGGAAATTACAGTGGCGTTTTCCAAAGTTTGCAAAAATTGCAGTGGCATTTTTCAAAGTTTGGAAATTGCAGTGGTATTTTTATGAATTGCCATAATTGGAGTGGCATTTATCTAATTTGTTTTTGAGACGGAAGCAGGGTGTCAACTGGGCTGTGCGGGGCACTCTGGCCTGTCTAGACAACCTTCTCTTTTATGTTTACCACAGACCAGCCCAGTAGTTTTTTTTTCTTTCTAAAAATGCCTAGCCCAGTTTTTTTGTGATTTGCCAAATAAGTCGCTTTGTCAGGCCTGTTGGGCTACAAATCTTTCAAGACGAGGAGAGCTTCATTCGGCTGGCTGAGAAAATGGCCTATCAGTAATGAGAAATGGGCTATACATTTTTAAAACACATCAAACTGGCAATTAGTTTCAAATTTCTTTTTTTCATTTCAAGATTTTAAATTGCATTGATTTTTATGCGTGAACAATTTGTTGGATTTTATATTGATATACATTTATTTTTAAAATCAGTTTGAATGTGACTCGAAATTTCGGGATTAAAAACAGTTCAGACTGGACCGAAATATGCAAAATTTCGTATAATTTTTTAACCGTGGCCACAATATGGGTTGTAATGCTAACAAAAAGAATATGGGCTCCAAAAAACCCTTAAGAATTAGCAAATGGGCTGTAAATTATTAGAAATAATGGCAGATGGGATGTATGCTATTTTCCACAGATTTGAGGCTTTCCTAAAAAAAGGTTGATGCACAAGCAGTGACTGTTGGATGTCCATCCAACGGCCGTCGTGCTTCTTCAATATCTGCTCTTCCTGCTCCAGCCGCTCAAACAAGCGCCGACGAGACTGCCTGCTCCCTCCTCCCTGCGGCCGGCTGTGCTGCCGCGCAAGCCTTACCGCCCTACCGTACTCCCATCGCTGGCCTAGCCATCCCTCTACTCACTCACACCTGCTGTTATTCTCCGGCGACGACAGACGAACTAGTAAACCCTCGTACAGTCGTACTCCCCTCCGCATGGGAAACAACTGCCGAGTCTTCCCTGGCTCTGTGTCATTCCCTTCCTAGGCCTCGCCGTCGTCCATCGCCCTGGTGCTCTCAGCGCAGCCTGGTCAACGTGGTCAACGACCGACATGCATCTGAAGTGGACTGTACGTTGAGAGGCTGACAGCTGGGTCCATGGCCGCACGCAAGGAAATGCCTCCTTATTACACGCAAAATAATGATTCCTCCACCTGACATCTGGGACCCACCGAAAGGGCCTCTGTATTTCATGAAAAAACATTACCGCCGCTGACAGCTCGGACCCACCAGCTATATCTTCGCACGCAAGGAAGTGCCTCCTTATTACGCAAAAAATGAATACTCCCCCTGCTAGCTGGGACCCAGTATAGTGGCAGACTGACTTGTGGGCCTACTAAGTTGACGGGGACGGAGGGCTTTGTCAACTTAGTCAATATGCACGATTCTAGCTCTAGTGACCGTACGATGTCCATCCAACGGCCGTAGTGCTTCTTCAACCTCTGGTCTTCTTGCTCCAGCCGCCCAAATCAGCGCCGGTCGTGCCTCGTGCTCCTGCCTCCCGTGGCCGGCTAAGATGCCGTGGAAGCCTCACCGCCCCTACTACTCCCACCGCTGGCCAGGCCATCCCTCTACTCACCCACACCCCCTGTTATTCTGCGGCCACAACAGCCTCACACCGCAGCGAACCAGTGAACCCTCATACTCCTCTAAGCGTGGGCATCCACTGTCGCGTCTTCCCTGGCTCCGCATCTTCCCCTTCCTAGGCCTCGCCGTCGTCCACCGCCTTGGTTCTCTCGGCGCGGCGTGGTCAACGTGGTCAAGGAACGGCTTCCATCGGACGTGGACTGTACGTGGAGAGTGTTGGGGAACGTAGTAATAATTCAAAAAAATTCCTACGTGTCACCAAGATCAATCTAGGAGATGCTAGCAACGAGAGAGAGGGAGTGCATCTTCATACCCTTGAAGATCGCTAAGTGGAAGCGTTACAAGAACGCGGTTGATGGAGTCGTACTCGCGGCGATTCAAATCGCGGAAGATCCGATCTAGCGTCGAACGGACGGCGCCTCCGCGTTCAACACACGTACAGCCCGGGGACGTCTCCTCCTTCTTGATCCAGCAAGGGGAGAGGAGAAGTTGAGGGAGAACTCTAGCAGCACGACGGCATGGTGGCAATGGAGCTCGTGATTCTCCGGCAGAGCTTCGCTAAGCACTACGGAGGAGGAGGAGGAGTTGGAGGAGGAGAGGGCTGCGCCAGGCAAAGGGTGCGGCTGCCCTCTCTCTCCCTCACTATATATAGGGGGAAGAGGGGTGGAGGAGGCGCCCTAGGGTTCCCCAGGGGAGGGGCGGCGGCCACAAGGGAAACCCTAGATGGGTTTGGGCGCCCCCACCCCTAGGAAACTTGCCCCCCAATCCGGGAGGGGTGGCTGCCCTAGGGGAGGCGCCCCCACCTCTCCACGTTATGTGAGAGGGGTTGGGAGGGGCGCACAGCCCCTTAGTGGGCTGGTGTGCCCCCTCCCCTTGGCCCATAAGGCCCCCCAACGCTTGCCGGGGCCTCCGAAACACCTTTCGGTCACGCTGGTCGTCACCCGGTACTCCCAGAACAATTCCGAACTCCAATACCCTTCGTCCAATATATCGATCTTCACCTCCGGACCATTCCGGAGTTCCTTGTCATGTCCAGGATCTCATCCGGGACTCCGAACAACCTTCGGTAACCACATACTATTTCCCATAACAACTCTAGCGTCACCGAACCTTAAGTGTGTAGACCCTACGGGTTCGGGAACCATGTAGACATGACCGAGACGTTCTCCGGCCAATAACCAACAGCAGGATCTGGATACCCATGTTGGCTCCCACATGTTCCACGATGATCTCATCGGATGAACCACGATGTCGGGGATTCAATCAATCCCGTATACAATTCCCTTTGTCCATCGGTATGTTACTTGCCCGAGATTCGATCGTCGGTATCCCAATACCTCGTTCAATCTCGTTACCGGCAAGTCTCCTTACTCGTTCCGTAATGCATGATCCCGTGGCTAACTCCTTAGTCACATTGAGCTCATTAAGATGATGCATTACCGAGTGGGCCTAGAGATACCTCTCCATCATACGGAGTGACAAATCCCAGTCTCGATTCGTGCCAACCCAACAGACACTTTCGTCGATACCTGTAGTGCACCTTCATAGCCACCCAGTTACGTTGTGACGTTTGGTACACCCAAAGCATTCCTACGGTATCCGGGAGTTGCACAATCTCATGGTCTAAGGAAATGATACTTGACATTAGAAAAGCTCTTAGCAAACAAACTACACGATCTTGTGCTATGCTTAGGATTGGGTCTTGTCCATCACATCATTCTCCTAATGATGTGATCCCGTTATCAATGACATCCAATGTCCATGGTCAGGAAACCATTACCATCTATTGATCAATGAGCTAGTCAACTAGAGGCTTACTAGGGACATGTTGTGGTCTATGTATTCACACATGTATTACGGTTTCCAGTTAATACAATTATAGCATGAACAATAGACAATTATCATGAACAAGGAAATACAATAATAACCATTTTATTATTGCCTCTAGGGCATATTTCCAACAGTCTCCCACTTGCACTAGAGTCAATAATCTAGTTCACATCACTATGTGATTGTAATGAATCCAACACCCATGGGGTTTGTTCATATCTCGCTTGTGAGAGAGGTTATTAGTCAACGGGTCTGAACCTTCCAGATCCGTGTGTGCTTTACAAATCTCTATGTCATCTTGTAGATGCAGCTACCACGCGCTACTTGGAGCTATTCCAAATAACTGCTCTACTATACGAATCCGGTTTACTACTCAGAGTCATCTGGATTAGTGTCAAAGTTTGCATCGACGTAACCCTTTACGACGAACTCTTTTTCCACCTCCATAATCGTGAAAATTCCTTAGTCCACTAGATACTAATGATAAGTTCGACCGCTGTCATGTGATCCATTCCTAGATCACTCTTGTACCCCTTGACTGACTCATGGCAAGGCACACTTCAGGTGCGGTACACAGCATAGCATACTGTAGAGCCTACGTCTAAAGCATAGGGGACGACCTTCATCCTTTCTCTCTCTTCTGCCGTGGTCAGGTCTTGAGTCTTACTCAATACTCACACCTTGTAACACAGCCAAGAACTCCTTTGCTGATCTATTTTGAACTCCTTCAAAATCTTGTCACTGTATGTATTCATTTGAAAGTACTATTAAGCGTTTTTGATCTATCCTTATAGATCTTGATGCTCAATGTTCAAGTAGCTTAATCCAGGTTTTCCATTGAAAAACACTTTTCAAATAACCCTGTATGCTGTCCAGAAATTCTACATCATTTCTGATCAACAATATGTTAACAACATGTACTCATCAAAAATTCTATTGTGCTCCCACTCACTTCTTTGGAAATACAAGTTTCTCATAAACTTTGTATAAACCCAAAATCTTTGATCATCTCATCAAAGCATACATTCCAACTCCGAGATGCTTACTCCAGTCCTTAGAAGGATTGCTGGAGCTTTGCATATTTGTTAGCATCTTTCAGGATTGACAAAACCTTCTGGTTGTATCACATCCAACCTTTCCTCAAGAAAATCGTCGAGGAAACAATGTTTTGACATCCCATCTGCAAGATTTCATAAATAATGCAGTAACTGCTAATATAATTCCAACAGACTCTTAGCATCTCTACGAGTGAGAAAGTCTCATCGTAGTCAACTCCTTGAACTTGTCGGAAAACATCTTAACGACAAGTCGAGCTTTCTTAATGGTGACACTTACCATCATTGTCCGTCTTCCTTTTAAAATCCATCTACACCCAACAGCCTTATGACCATCAAGTAGTTCTTCCAAAGTCTATACTTCGTTTTATACATGGATCCTCTCTCGGATTTTATGGCCTCGAGCCATTCGTCGGAATCTGGGCCCACCATCGCTTCTCCATAGCTTGTAGGTTCATTGTTGTCTAGCAACATGACTTCCAAGACAGGATTACGTACCACTCTAAAGTAGTACACATCCTTGTCGACCTACGAGGTTTGGTAGTGACTTGATCCGAAGTTTCATGATCACTATCATAAGCTTCCACTTCGATTGGTGTAGGTGCCATAGGAACAACTTCTTGTGCCCTGCTACACACTAGTTGAAGTGACGGTTCAATAACCCCATCAAGTCTCCACCATCATCCCACTCAATTCTTTTGAGAGAAACTTTTCCTCGAGAAAGGACCCGTTTCTAGAAACAATCACTTTTGCTTCCAGATCTGAAATAGGAGGTATACCCAACTGTTTTGGGTATTCTATGAAGATGCATTTATCCTCTTTGGGTTCGAGCTTATCAGCCTAAAACTTTTTCACATAAGCGTCGCAGCCCCAAACTTTTAAGAAACGACAGCTTAGGTTTCTCTAAACCATAGTTCATACGGTGTCGTCTCAACGGAATTGCATGGTGCCCTATTTAAAGTGAATGCGATTGTCTCTAATGCCTAACCCATAAACGATAGTGGTAATTCGATAAGACACATCATGGTATGCACCATATCCAATAGGGTGCAGTTATGATGTTCGGACACACCATCACACTGTGGTGTTCCAGGCGGTATTAGTTGTGAAACAATTTCCACAATGTCTTAATTGTGTGCCAAACTCGTAACTCAGATATTCATCTCTATGATCATATCATAGACATTTTATCCTCTTGTCACGACGATCTTCAACTTCACTTTGAAATTACTTAAACCTTTCAATAATTCAGACTTGTGTTTCATCAAGTAAATATACTCAGAATCTACTCAAATCATCTGTGAAGTAAGAGCATAACGATATTCACTGCGTGCCTCAGCACTCATTGGATTGCACACATCAAATGTATTACTTCCAACAAGTTGCTCTTTTGTTGCATCTCACTGAAAACGAGGCCTTTCAGTCATCTTGCCTATGTGGTATGATTTGCATGTCTCAAGTGATTCAAAATCAAGTAAGTCCAAACGATCCATCTGCATGGAGTTTCTTCATGCGTATATACCAATAGACATGGTTCGCATGTCTCAAACTTATCAAAAAACGAGTGAGTCCAAAGATCCATCAACATGGAGCTTCTTCATGCGTTTTTATACCAATATGACTCAAATGGCAGTGCCACAAGTAGGTGGTACTATCATTACTATCTTATATCTTTTGGCATGAACATGTGTATCACTACAATCGAGATTCAATAAACCATTCATTTTAGGTGCAAGACCATTGAAGGTATTATTCAAATAAACAGAGTAACCATTATTCTCCTTAAATGAATAACCGTATTGCGTTAAACATAATCCAATCATGTCTATGCTCAACGCAAACACCAAATAGCAATTATTTAGGTTTAGCACCAATCCCGATGGTAGAGGGAGCGTACGATGTTTGATCACATCAACCTTGGAAACACTTCCAACACATATCGTCATCTCACCTTTGGCTAGTCTCCGTTTATTCCGTAGCCTTTTATTTCGAGTTACTAACACTTAGCAACCGAACCGGTATCTAATACCCTGGTGCTACTAGGAGTACTAGTAAAGTACACATTAATATAATGTATATCCAATATACTTCTGTCGACCTTGCCAGCCTTCTCATCTACGAAGTATCTAGGGTAGTTCTGCTTCAGTGACCGTTCCCCTCATTTCAGAAGCACTTAGTCTCGGGTTTGGGTTCAACCTTGGGTTTCTTCACTAGAGCAGCAACTGATTTGCCGTCTCATGAAGTATCCCTTCTTGCCCTTGCCCTTCTTGAAATTAGTGGTTTTACTAACCATCAACAATTGATGCTCCTACTTGATTTCTACTTTCGCGGTGTCAAACATCGCGAATAGCTCAAGGATCATCATATCTATCCCTGATATGTTATAGTTCATCACGAAGCTCTAGTAGCTTGGTGGCAGTGACTTTGGAGAACCATCACTATCTCATCTGGAAGATTAACTCCCACTCGATTCAACCGATTGTAGTACTCAGACAATCTGATCACATGCTCAACGATTGAGCTTTTCTCCCTTAGTTTGCAGGCTTAAGAAACTTGTCGGAGGTCTCACACCTCTTGACGTGGGCACGAGCCTGAAATCCCAATTTCAGCTCTTGGGACATCTCATATGTTCCGCGATGTTTCAAAAATGTCTTCGGTGCCTCAATTATAAACCGTTTAACATTACGCACTGAACTATCACGTAGTCATCAAAACGTGTATGTCAAATGTTCGCAACATCCACAGACAACGCTCGAGGTTCAGCACATTGAGCGGTGCATTGAGGACATAATCCTTCTGCGCAACAATGAGGACAATCCTTAGTTTACGGACCCAGTCCGCATAATAGCTACTATCAACTTTCAACTAAATTTTCTCTAGGAACATATCTTAAACAGTAGAACTAAACCGTAAGCTACGACATAATTTGCAAAGACCTTTTGACTATGTTCATGATAATTAAGTTCATCTAATCAAATTATTTAATGAACTCCCACTCAGATAGACATCCCTCTAGTCATCTAAGTGGTAGATGATCCGAGTCAACTAGGCCATGTCCGATCATCACGTGAGACGGACTAGTCATCATCGGTGAACATCTTCATGTTGATCGTATCCACTATACGACTCATGTTCGACCTTTCGGTCTCTTGTGTTCCGAGGCCATGTCTGTACATGCTAGGCTCATCAAGTCAACCTAAGTGTTTCGCATGTGTAAATCTGGCTTACACCCGTTGTATGCGAACGTTAGAATCTATCACACCCGATCGTCACGTGGTGCTTTGAAACAACGAACCTTCGCAACGGTGCACAGTTAGGGGGGACACATTTCTTGAAATTTTAGTGAGGGATCATCTTATTTATGCTACCGTCGTTCTAAGCAAATAAGATGTAAACATGACAGACATCACATGCAAATCATAAAGTGACATGATATGGCCAATATCATCTTGCGCCTTTTTGATCTCCATCTTCGAGGCGTGGCATGATCACCTTCGTCACCGGCATGACACTATGATCTCCATCATCATGATCTCCATCATCGTGTCTTCATGAAGTCGTCTCGCCAACTATTACTTCTACTACTATGGCTAACGGTTAGCAATAAAGTAAAGTAATTACATGGCGTTTTCATTGACACGCAGGTCATACAATAAATTAAGACAACTCCTATGGCTCCTGCCGGTTGTCATACTCATCGACATGCAAGTCGTGATTCCTATTACAAGAACATGATCAATCTCATACATCACATATATATCATTCACTACATTCTTTTGGCCATATCACATCACATAGCATACCCTGCAAAAACAAGTTAGACGTCCTCTAATTCTTGTTGCATGTTTTACGTGGCTGCTATGGGTTTCTAGCAAGAACGTTTCTTACCTACGCAAAACCACAACGGTGATATGCCAATTGCTATTTACCCTTCATAAGGACCCTCTTCATCGAATCCGATCCGACTAAAGTGGGAGAGACAGACACCCGCTAGCTACCTTATGCATCAAGTGCATGTCAGTCGGTGGAACCTGTCTCACGTAAGAGTATGTGTAAGGTCAGTCCGGACCGCTTCATCCCACAATGCCGCCGAATCAAGATAAGACTAGTAACGGTAAGCAAATTGAACAAATCATTGCCCACAACTACTTTGTATTCTACTCGTGCATAGAATCTACGCATAGACCTAGCTCATGATGCCACTGTTGGGGAACGTAGTAATAATTCAAAAAAATTCCTACGTGTCACCAAGATCAATCTAGGAGATGCTAGCAACGAGAGAGAGGGAGTGCATCTTCATACCCTTGAAGATCGCTAAGCGGAAGCGTTACAAGAACGCGGTTGATGGAGTCGTACTCGCGGCGATTCAAATCGTGGAAGATCCGATCTAGCGCCGAACGGACGGCGCCTCCGCGTTCAACACACGTACAGCCCGGGGAGGTCTCCTCCTTCTTGATCCAGCAAGGGGAGAGGAGAAGTTGAGGGAGAACTCCAGCAGCACGACGGCATGGTGGCAATGGAGCTCGTGGTTCTCCGGTAGAGCTTCGCTAAGCACTACGGAGGAGGAGGAGTTGGAGGAGGAGAGGGCTGCGCCAGGCAAAGGGTGCGGCTGCCCTCTCTCTCCCTCACTATATATAGGGGGAAGAGGGGTGGAGGAGGCGCCCTAGGGTTCCCCAGGGGAGGGGCGGCTGCCACAGGGGAAACCCTAGATGGGTTTGAGCGCCCCCACCCCTGGGAAACTTGCCCCCCAATCCGGGAGGGGTGGCTGCCCTAGGGGAGGCGCCCCCACCTCTCCACGTCACGTGAGAGGGGTTGGGAGGGGCGCACAACCCCTTAGTGGGCTGGTGTGCCCCCTCCCCTTGGCCCATAAGGACCCCCAACGCTTGTCGGGGCCTCCGAAACACCTTTCGGTCACGCTGGTCGTCACCCGGTACTCCCAGAACAATTCCGGACTCCAATACCCTTCGTCCAATATATCGATCTTCACCTCCGGACCATTCCGGAGTTCCTCGTCATGTCCAGGATCTCATCTGGGACTCCGAACAACCTTCGGTAACCACATACTATTTCACATAACAACTCTAGCGTCACCGAACCTTAAGTGTGTAGACCCTACGGGTTCGGGAACCATGTAGACATGACCGGGACGTTCTCCGGCCAATAACCAACAGCGGGATCTAGATACCCATGTTGGCTCCCACATGTTCCACGATGATCTCATCGGATGAACCACGATGTCGGGGATTCAATCAATCCCGTATACAATTCCCTTTGTCCATCGGTATGTTACTTGCCCGAGATTCGATCGTCGGTATCCCAATACCTCGTTCAATCTCGTTACCGGCAAGTCTCTTTACTTGTTCCATAACGCATGATCCCGTGGCTAACTCCTTAGTCACATTGAGCTCATTAAGATGATGCATTACCGAGTGGGCCCAGAGATACCTCTCCGTCATACGAAGTGACAAATCCCAGTCTCGATTCGTGCCAACCCAACAGACACTTTCGGAGATACCTGTAGTGCAGCTTTATAGCTACCCAGTTACGTTGTGACGTTTGGTACACCCAAAGCGTTCCTATGGTATCCGGGAGTTGCACAATTTCATGGTCTAAGGAAATGATACTTGACATTAGAAAAGCTCTTAGCAAACGAACTACATGATCTTGTGCTATGCTTAGGATTGGGTCTTGTCCATCACATCATTCTCCTAATGATGTGATCCCGTTATCAATGACATGCAATGTCCATGGTCAGGAAACCATTACCATCTATTGATCAACGAGCTAGTCAACTAGAGGCTTACTAGGGACATGTTGTGGTCTATGTATTCACACATGTATTATGGTTTCCAGTTAATACAATTATAGCATGAACAATAGACAATTATCATGAACAAGGAAATACAATAATAACCATTTTATTATTGCCTCTAGGGCATATTTCCAACAGAGAGGCTGACAGTTGGGTCCACGGCCGCAGCAAGGAAGTGCCTCCTTATTACACGCAAAATAATTATTCCTCCACCTGATAGCGGGGACCCACCGGACGGGCCACTGTATTTCGCAAAAAAAAACGTTTCCCCCTGGTAGCTGGGACCCACCAGGTACATCTTCACACGCAAGGAAGTGCGTCCGGGCAAAAAAAAATGATTCGCCCCCTGACTGCTGGGACCCACCAGCAACATCTTCGCACGCAAGGAAGTGCCTGATAGTCGGGACCCACCTGGTCGAAGCGTACGTAGCGTTGTCATTCTGGTCGCGAACGTGTACGTACATACTGGTCGATGTAGAGGCGCGCATGTAGCATGTATACATATGTACAACAGCCAGTGTGCAAGAAAGAAAATACGGCCACGTACGTACATACGGGCGGGGTCTCAAACGCCTACTCGCGCATACGTATGGCCAGGGCTCGTGTACATGGCTGGGTCAGAATAGAGAAACAGCGTCGTCATCGTGTTCATGGGGAGGCAGCGAAATGCGTCGTGTTCATCGGGAGGCAACGGAACGCGTGGGAGCCAACCGGCTTGGACGGAACAGCCGATGGAAACAAGGCCTGTCGTACCGCAGAACGGAGGAAACGGCCTTGTGTTCGATCGGCCACGTTCGAAACGGGATCCTGTTCATTGGGAGGGGTCTGGCATACCGCAAAACGGAGGAAACGGACCTCCTACGGTCGAAACAGAGTCCTGTTGATCGAGAGGGGTGTGGCGTACCGCAAAACGGAGGAAACGGACTTGTGTTGGAGCGCTATGGTCGAAATGGGGGCCCTGTTCATCGGGAGGGGTGTGGCGTACCGCAAAACGGGACTCCACGGGATACTTATCATCTCCACCATCGACCCCTCCAGCCTCCACGGGCTACTATTCATCCACCATCGACCTCCTCCAGCCTCCACCTGCGACTGTTCATCCACGGGCCCCTGTTCATCCAGCCTCCACCGCGCGCTACTCCACCGGCCACTGTTCAACCAGCCCTCTCCACGGGCTCCTGTTCAACCACCCCTCCACGGGCTACTGTTCATCCAGCCCTCCACCATCTACTATTCATCCAGCCCTCCACGGGGTGGTCCTGTTCATCCAGCCCTCCACGGGGTCCTGTTCATCCAGCCCCAACCGACTCGATTGATCGGGGTCATGTTCATCCAGAGGCAACACCACGGGGTCCTGTTCATCCACCCCCACCGGGAACTGTTCATCCAAACCCCCCAGCAACGCTCACTGTTCATCCAGAGGCGGCATCGATCGGCTTCAGTTAGCAGCAGTAGCGAAGGAATCGCTCGATCTGGTTCAGTTAACAGCCATCGATCGATCGCTCGGGTTCAGTAACGCGTAGTCTGCAGTGCAATCGCTCGGGTTCAGTTAGAGCCCAACGCCTCGCTCGGGTTCAGTTAGAGCCCAACTCGCACCCACGCGCGTGCGTGTACGAGAGAAACGCGCATCGCTCGGCCCCGACCACCCACCGTAACCAGGAACACCCTGATATTTTCCTCGCCCTTGCTTCTACCACGGTTTTTTCTGTCATGAACGGCCCAAAGAATGTCATGCAGCTGCGTCTCCGGCCCGCCCAGGACGAAAAGCCCATTTTCTGTCATGATTTTTTGTCATAGAAGTAGGAGCCTACCACATCTGTGATGATACCGGGTTTTGTCACAATTATCGTCATAGAAGTGTCATAAGTATGACAGAAAAAAATCATTCGGCCCAAAATGTCACGGATGTGTCTTTTTTTGTAGTGCAAGCATCAAGTGATTCCAAAAGCCCATCACCATGGAGTTTCTTCATGCGCTTTACACCAATATGACCTAAACGGCAGTGCCACAAATAAGTTGCAGTATCATTATTAAACTTATATCTTTTGGCTTCAATACTATGAACATGTGTATCACTACTATCAAGATTTAGTAAAAAATAGACCACTCATCAAGGGTGCATGACCATAAAAGATATTATTCATGTAAATAGAACAACCATTATTCTCTGATTTAAATGAATAACTATCTCGCATAAAACAAGATCCAGATATAATGTTCATGCTTAACGCCGGCACCAAATAACAATTATTCAGGTCTAAAACTAATACCAAAGGTAGATGTAGAGGTAGCGTGCCAACGGCGATCACATCAACTTTGGAACCATTTCCCACGTGCATCGTCACCTCGTCCTTAGCCAATCTTCGCTCAATCCGTAGCCCCTGTTTCGGGTTGCAAATATTAGCAACAGAAACAGTATCAAATACCCAGGCGCTACTACGAGCATTAGTAAGGTACACATCAATAACATGTATATAAAATATACCTTTCACTTTGCCATCCCTCTTCTCCGCCAAATACTTGGGGCAGTTCCACTTCCAGTGACCAGTCCCTTTGCAGTAGAAGCACTCAGTCTCAGGCTTAGGTCCAGATTTGGGCTTCTTCACTTGAGCAACAACTTGTTTGCCGTTGTTCTTGAAGTTCCCCTTCTTCCCTTTGCCCTTGTTCTTGAAACTAGTGGTCTTGTTGACCATCAACACTTGATGCTCCTTCTTGATTTCTACCTCCGCACTCGGGAATCGTTTTATCCATCCCTTGCATATTATAGTTCATCACGAAGCTCTTGTAGCTTGGTGGCAGTGATTGAAGAACTCTGTCAATGACACTATCAATTGGAAGATTAACTCCGAGCTGAGTCAAGTGATTGTGGTACCCAGACATTCTGAGTATATGCTCACTGACAGAACTATTCTCCTCCATTTTGCAGCTATAGAACTTATTGGAGACTTCATATCTCTCAATCCGGGCATTTGCTTGAAATATTAACTTCAACTCCTAGAACATCTCATATGCTCCATGACGTTCAAAACGTCGTTGAAGTCCCGATTCTAAGCCGTAAAGCATGGCACACTGAACTATCGAGTAGTCATCAGCTTTGCTCTGCCAGATGTTCATAACATCTGGCGTTGCTCCTGCAGCGGGTTTGGCACCTAGCAGTGCTTCCAGGACGTAATTCTTCTGTGCAGCAATGAGGATAATCCTCAAGTTACAGACCCAGTCCGTGTAATTGCTACCATCATCTTTCAACAAATTTATTCTCTAGGAACATATCAAAAAAATAAACGGGGAGCTACAACGCGAGCTATTGATCTACAACATAGTTATGCAACTACTATCAGGACTAAGTTCATGATAAATTAAAGTTCAATTAATCATATTACTTAAGAACTCCCACTTAGATAGACATCCCTCTAATCATCTAAGTGGTCACTTGATCTGATACGTCCATTTTGCATCATGCTTTTATATTGATATTTATTACATTATGGGTTGCTATTACACATTATGTCACAATACTTATGCCTATTCTCTCTTATTTTACAAGGTTTACATGAAGAGGGAGAATGCTGGCTGCTGGAATTCTGGGCTGGAAAAGGAGCAAATATTAGAGACCTATTCTGCACAACTCCAAAAGTCCTAAAACTTCACGGAGGCACGTTTTGGAATATATATAAAATACTGGAGAAAGAATCAACCAGAGGGGGCCCACACCCTGGCCACGAGGGTGGGGGGCACGCCCTACCCCCCTGGGCGCGCCCCTGTCTCGTGGGCCCCCTGGCAGGCCTCCGGTGCCCATCTTCTGCTATATGAAGTCTTTCGTCCGATAAAAAATAAGAAGGAAGCTTTCGGGACGAAACACCGCCGCCACGAGGCGGAACCTTGGCGGAACCAATCTAGGGCTCCGGCGGAGCTGTTCTGCCGGGGAAACATCCCTCCGGGAGGGGGAAATCGTCACCATCGTCATCATCATCGATCCTCTCATCGGGAGGGGGTCAATCTCCACAACATCTTCACCAGCACCATCTCATCTCGAACCCTAGTTCATCTCTTGTATCCAATCTTTGTCTCAAAACCTCAGATTGGTACCTGTGGGTTGCTAGTAGTGTTGATTACTCCTTGTAGTTGATGCTAGTTGGTTTATTTGGTGGAAGATCATATGTTCAGATCCTTCATACATATTTATACCCCTCTGATTATGAACATGAATATGATTTGTGAGTAGTTACGTTTGTTCCTGAGGACATGGGAGAAGTCTTGCTATAAGTAGTCATGTGAATTTGGTATTCGCTCGATATTTTGATGAGATGTATGTTGTCTCTCCTCTAGTGGTGTTATGTGAACATCGACTACATGACACTTCACCATTACTTGGGCCTATAGGAAGGCATTGGGAAGTAATAAGTAGATGATGGGTTGCTAGAGTGACAGAAGCTTAAACCCTAGTTTATGCATTGCTTCGTAAGGGGCTGATTTGGATCCATATGTTTCATGCTATGGTTAGGTTTACCTTAATACTTCTTTTGTAGTTGCAGATGCTTGCAATAGGGGTTAATCATAAGTGGGATTCTTGTCCAAGGAAGGGCAGTACCCAAGCACCGGTCCACCCACATATCAAATTATCAAAGTAATGAACGCGAATCATATGAGCGTGATGAAAACTAGCTTGACGATAATTCCCATGTGTCCTCGGGAGCGCTTTCCTTCATATAAGAGTTTGTCCAGGCTTGTCCTTAGCTAAAAAAAGGATTGGGCCACCTTGCTGCACTTTATTTACTTTTGTTATTTGTTACCCGTTACAAATAACCTTATCACAAAACTATCTGTTACGGTAATTTCAGTGCTTGCAGAGAATACCTTACTGAAAACCGCTTGTCATTTCCTTCTGCTCCTCGTTGGGTTCGACACTCTTACTTATCGAAAGGACTATGATAGATCCCCTATACTTGTGGGTCATCAAGACTCTTGTCTGGCGCCATTGCCGGGGAGTGAAGCACCTTTGGTAGGTGGAATTTGGTAAGGAAAAATTTATATATTGTGCTGAAATTTACTGTCACTTGTTACTATGGAACATAATCCTTTGAGGGGCTTGTTCGGGGTATCTTCACCCTGACCAGTAGAGCAAAGAGTTGATCCTCAACCTACTGAACCTACTAAAAATGTTTACTTTGAAATTCCTTCGGGTATGATAGAGAAACTGCTAGCTAATCCTTTTACAGGAGATGGAACATTGCATCCTGATTTGCACCTAATCTATGTGGATGAAGTTTGTGGATTATTTAAGCTTACAGGTATGCCCGAGGATGTTATCAAGAAGAAGGTCTTCCCTTTATCTTTGAAGGGAAAGGCATTGACATGGTTTAGGCTATGTGATGATATGGGATCATGGAACTACAACCGATTGAAATTGGAATTTCATCAGAAGTTTTATCCTATGCATCTTGTTCATCGTGATCGTAATTATATATATAATTTTTGGCCTCGCGAAGGAGAAGGCATTGCTCAAGCTTGGAGGAGGCTTAAGTCAATGTTATATTCATGCCCCAATCATGAGCTCTCAAGAGAAATTATTATTCAAAATATTTATGCTCGGCTTTCTCTCAATAATCGCTCCATGCTCGATACTTCTTGTACTAGTTCTTTTATGATGAAGACTATTGAATTCAAATGGGATTTATTGGAAAGAATTAAACGCAACTCTGAAGATTGGGATCTCTATGAAGGTAAGGAGTCAGGTATAACATCCAAGTTTGATTGTGTTAAATCTTTTATGGATACTGATGTTTTCCGTGAATTTAGCACTATATGGACTTGACTCTGTGATAGTAGCTTCTTTCTGTGAATCCTTTGCTACTCATGTTGATCTCCCTAAGGAGAAGTGGTTTAAATATCATCCTCCCATTGAAGTAAAAGTAGTTGAACCTATTAAAGTTGAAGAAAAGACTATCACTTATAATGTTGAACCTATTGTTCCTATCGCTTATATTGAGAAACCATCTTTCCCTGTTAGAATAAAGGATCGTGCTAAAGCTTCAACTGTGGTTCGTAAGAGTAATACTAGAACACCTACACCCTCTGAGCAAATTAAAGTTGAACCTAGTATTGCTATGGTTAAAGATCTCTTAGCCGATAATATTGATGGTCATGTTATTTATTTCTGTAATGAAGCTGCTAGAATTGCTAGACCCGATACTAAGGGTAAACATAGACCTGTTGTTGGCATGCCTGTCATTTCTGTTAAAATAGGAGATCATTGTTATCATGGCTTGTGTGATATGGGTGCTAGTGCAAGTGCAATACCTCATTCCTTATACAAATAAATTATGCATGATATTGCACCTGCGGAGATAGAAGAAATTGATGTTACAATTAAGCTTGCCAATAGAGATACTATTTCACCAGTTGGGATTGTTAGAGATGTTGAAGTCTTGTGTGGGAAGGTTAAATATCCTACTGATTTTCTTGTTCTTGGTTCCCCACAAGATGACTTTTGTCCCATTATATTTGGTAGACCCTTCTTGAATACTGTTAATGCTAAGATAGACTGCGAAAAAGATATTGTTACTGTTGGTTTAGGGGATATGTCTCATGATTTTAATTTTGCTAAATTTCGTAGACAACCCCATGATAAAGAATTGCCTAGTAAAGATGAAATTATTGGTCTTGCTTCTATTGCCGTGCCTCCTAATGACCCCTTAGAGCAATATTTGCTAGACCATGAAAATGATATGTCTATGAATTAAAGAAGGGAAATAGATGAAGTATTCTTTAAACAAGGCCCTATCTTGAAACACAACTTGCCTGTTGAAATTCTAGGGGATCCTCCTCCACCCAAGCGTGATCCCGTGTTTGAGCTTAAACCATTACCTGATACTCTTAAATATGCTTATCTTGATGAAAAGAAGATATATCCTGTTATTATTAGTGCTAACCTTTCAGAGCAGGAAGAAGAGAAATTATTGAAAACTCTAAAGAAGCACCGTGCTGCTATTGGATATACTCTTGATGATCTTAAGGGCATTAGTCCCACTCTATGCCAACACAAAATAAAATTGGAGAAAGACGCTAAACCAGTTGTTGATCACCAATGACGGTTAAATCCTAAGATGAAAGAAGTGGTAAGAAAAGGAATACTAAAGCTTCTGGAGGAAGGTATAATTTATCCCGTTGCTAATAGTCAGTGGGTAAGTCCTGTCCATTGTGTCCCTAAGAAGGGAGGTATTACTGTTGTTCCTAATGATAAAGATGAATTGATCCCACAAAGAATTATTACAGGTTATAGAATGGTAATTGATTTCCGCAAATTAAATAAAGCTACTAAAAAGGATCATTACCCTTTACCTTTTATTGATCAAATGCTAGAAAGATTATCCAAACATACACATTTTTGCTTCCTAGATGGTTATTCTGGTTTCTCTCAAATACCTGTGTCAAAAGAGGATCAAGAAAAGACTACTTTTACTTGCCCTTTCGGTACCTTTGCTTATAGACGTATGCCTTTTGGTTTGTGCAATGCACCTGCTACCATTCAAAGATGTATGACTGCTATATTCTCTGACTTTTGTGAAAAGATTGTTGAGGTTTTCATGGATGATTTTTCCGTATATGGAACTTCTTTTGATGATTTCTTAAGCAACCTTGATCGAGTTTTGCAGAGATGTAAAGAAACTAATCTTGTCTTGAATTGGGAAAAGTGCCACTTTATGGTTAATGAAGTTATTGTCTTGGGGCATCAAATTTCTGAAAGAGGTATTGAAGTTGATAAAGCTAAAGTTGATGCTATTGAAAAGATGCCGTGTCCTAAGGACATTAAAGGTATAAGAAGTTTCCTTGGTCATGCCGGTTTTTATAGGAGGTTCATTAAGGACTTCTCTAAAATTTCTAGGCCTCTGGCTAATCTCTTACAAAAAGATGTTCCTTTTGTCTTTGATGATGATTGTGTAGAAGCATTTGAAATACTTAAGAAATCCTTGATTTCTGCACCTATTGTTCAGCCACCTGATTGGAATTTACCCTTTGAAATTATGTGTGATGCTAGTGATTATGCTGTAGGTGATGTTCTAGGACAAAGAGTTGATAAGAAATTAAATGTTATCCAGTATGCTAGTAAAACTCTAGACAGTGCCCAGAGAAATTATGCTACTACTGAAAAAGAACTTTTAGCAGTTGTATTTGCTTGTGATAAGTTCAGACCTTATATTCTTGATTCTAAAGTAACTGTTCACACTGATCATGCTGCTATTAAATATCTTATGAAAAATAAAGATGCTAAACCTAGACTTATTAGATGGGTTCTCCTACTACAAGAATTTGATTTGCGTATTATGATAGAAAAGGAGCTGAGAACCCCGTTGCAAACAACTTGTCTAGGTTAGAGAATGTTCTTGATGACCCACTACCTATTGATGATAGCTTTCCTGATGAACAATTAGTTGTCATAAATACTTCTCGTACTGCTCCAAGGTATGCTGATGCTCCATGGTATGCTGATTATGCTAATTGCATTGTTGCTAAATTTATACCACCTAGTTTCACATACCAGCAAAAGAAAAGTTGATTGTGAGCACTCATTAAAATGTGACATGCTAAAAAGTTGATGTTGGACAAGGAAGACAACGTAATGGGTTATGTTTTATTATATCCGAAATAAAGTATATTGTCATGGATCATCCAACATGTTGAGCTTGCCTTTCCCCCTCATGCTAGCCAAATTCTTTGCACCAAATAGAGATACTACTTGTGCTTCCAAACATCCTTAAACCCAGTTTAGCCATGAGTGTCCATCATACCTACCTATGGATTGAGTAAGATCCTTCAAGTAAGTTGTCATTGTTGCATGCAATAAAAATTGCTCTCTAAATATGTATGATTTATTAGTGTGGAGAAAATAAGCTTTATACGATCTTGTGATGTGGAAGCAATAAAAGCGACGAACTGCATAATAAAGGTCCATATCACAAGTGGCAATATAAAGTGACGTTCTTTTGCATTAAGATTTCTTGCATCCAACCATAAAAGCACATGACAACCTCTGCTTCCCTCTGCGAAGGGCCTATCTTCTACTTTTGTCTTATACCTTATACAAGAGTCATGGTGATCTTCACCTTTCCTTTTATATTTTATCCTTTGGCAAGCACATTGTGTTGGAAAAATCCTGATATATATATCCAATTGGATGTAATTTAGCATGAACTATTATTTTTGACATTACCCTTGAGGTAAAAGATTGGGAGGCAACACTATAAGCCCCTATCTTTCTCTATGTACGATTAAAACTCCATACCCATAAGTATTGCGTGAGTGTTAGCAATTATGGAAGACTAAATGATAGTTGAGTATGTGGACTTGCTGAAAAGCTCTTATATTGACTCTTTCCGATGTGATGATAAATTGCAATTGCTTCAATGACTGAGATTATAGTTTGTTGGTTCTCAATGAAGTTTCTGATTCATACTTGACATTCTGAATAGATTGTTACTTTAGCATAAGAAATCATATGACAATATATATATATGTTGTTGTTATAAGAATGATCATGATGCCCTCATGTCCGTATTTTACTTTATCGACACCTCTATCTCTAAACATGTGGACATATTTTTCGTTATCGGCTTCCACTTGAGGACAAGCGAGGTCTAAGCTTGGGGGAGTTGATACGTCCATTTTGCATCATGCTTTTATATCGGTATTTATTACATTATGGGCTGTTATTACACATTATGTCACAATACTTATGCCTATTCTCTCTTATTTTACAAGGTTTACATGAAGAGGGAGAATGCCGGCAGCTGGAATTCTAGGCTGGAAAAGGAGCAAATATTAGAGACCTATTCTGCACAACTCCAAAAGTCCTGAAACTTCACGGAGGCACGTTTTGGAATATATAAAAAATACTGGAAAAAGAATCAACCAGAGGGAGCCCACACCCTGGCCACGAGGGTGGGGGCACGCCCTACCCCCCTGGGCGCGCCCCCTGTCTCGTGGGCCCCCTGGCAGGCCTCCGGTGCCCATCTTCTGCTATATGAAGTCTTCCGTCCGAGAAAAAATAAGAAGGAAGCTTTCGGGATGAAACACCGCCGCCATGAGGCGGAACCTTGGCGGAACCAATCTAGGGCTCCGGCGGAGCTGTTCTGCCGGGGAAACATCCCTCCGGGAGGGGGAAATCGTCACCATCGTCATCATCATCGATCCTCTCATCGGGAGGGGGTCAATCTCCATCAACATCTTCACCAGCACCATCTCATCTCAAACCCTAGTTCATCTCTTGTATCCAAAGCCTCAGATTGGTACCTGTGGGTTGCTAGTAGTGTTGATTACTCCTTGTAGTTGATGCTAGTTGGTTTATTCATGGAAGATCATATGTTCAGATCCTTCATACATAAATATACCCCTCTGATTATGAACATGAATATGATTTGTGAGTATTTTCGTTTGTTCCTGAGGACATGGGAGAAGTCTTGCTATAAGTAGTCATGTGAATTTGGTATTCGTTCGATATTTTGATGAGATGTATGTTGTCTCTCCTCTAGTGGTGTTATGTGAACGTCGACTACATGATACTTCACCATTATTTGGGCCTAGAGGAAGGCATTGGGAAGTAATAAGTAGATGATGGGTTGCTAGAGTGACAGAAGCTTAAACCCTAGTTTATGCGTTGCTTCGTAAGGGGCTGATTTGGATCCATATGTTTCATGCTATGGTTAGGTTTACCTTAATACTTCTTTTGTAGTTGCGGATGCTTGCAATAGGGGTTAATCATAAGTGGGATGCTTGTCCAAGGAAGGGCAGTACCAAAGCACCGGTCCACCCACATATCAAATTATCAAAGTAACGAACGCGAATCATATGAGCGTGATGAAAACTAGGTTGACGATAATTCCCATGTGTCCTCGGGAGCGCTTTCCTTCATATAAGAGTTTGTCCAGGCCTGTCCTTTTCTACAAAAAGGATTGGGCCACCTTGCTGCACTTTATTTACTTTTGTTATTTGTTACCCGTTACAAATTACCTAATCACAAAACTATCTGTTACCAATAATTTCAGTGCTTGCAGAGAATACCTTACTGAAAAACCGCTTGTCATTTCCTTCTGCTCCTCGTTGGGTTCGACACTCTTACTTATCGAAGGGACTACGATAGATCCCCTATACTTGTGGGTCCTCATGATCCATATCAACTAAACCATCTTCGATCATCACGTGAGATGGAGAAGTTTTCAATGGTGAACATCACTTTGTTGATCATATCTACTATATGATTCACGCTCGACCTTTCGGTCTCAGTGTTCCGAGGCCATATCTGCATATGCTAGGCTCGTCAAGTTTAACCCGAGTATTCTGCGTGTGCAAAACTGGCTTGCACCCGTTGTATGTGAACGTAGAGCTTATCTCACCCGATCATCACGTGGTGTCTCAGCACGAAGAACTATCGCAATGGTGCATACTCAGGGAGAACACTTATACCTTGAAATTTTAGTGAGAGGTCATCTTATAATGCTACCGCCGTACTAAGCAAAATAAGATGCATAAAGGATAAACATCACATGCAATCAATATAAGTGATATGATATGGCCATCATCATCTTGTGCCTTTGATCTCCATCTCCAAAGCACCGTCATGATCACCATCGTCACTGGCTTGACACCTTGATCTCCATTGAAGAATCATTGTCGTCTCGCCAACTATTGCTTCTACGACTATCGCTGCCACTTAGTGATAAAGTAAAGCAATTACATGGCGATTACATTTCATACAATAAAGCGACAACCATATGGCTCCTGCCAGTTGCCGATAACTGTGTTACAAAACATGATCATCTCATACAACAATTTATATAATCACGTCTTGACCATATCACATCACAACATGCCCTGCAAAAATAAGTTAGACGTCCTCTACTTTGTTCTTGCAAGTTTTACGTGGCTGCTACGGGCTTAGCAAGAACAGTTCTTACCTACGCATCAAAACCACAACGATTTTTCGTCAAGTTTGCTGTTTTAACCTTCAACGAGGACCGGGCGTAGTCACACTAGATTCAACTAAAGTTGGAGAAGCAGACACCCACTAGCCACCTGTGTGCAAAGCACGTCGGTAGAACCAGTCTCGCGTAAGCGTACGCGTAATGTCGGTCTGAGCCGCTTCATCCAACAATACCGCCGAATCAAAGTATGACTTGCTGGTAAGCAGTATGACTATTATCGCCCACAACTCTTTGTGTTCTACTCGTGCATATAACATCTACGCATAGACCTGGCTCGGATGCCACTGTTGGGGAACGCAGTATTTCAAAAAAATTCCTACGATCACGAAAGATCTATCTAGGAGATGCATAGCAACAAGAGGGGAGAGTGTGTCCACGTACCCTCGTAGACCGAAACCGGAAGCTTTTAGTAACGCGGTTGATGTAGTCGAACGTGTTCGTGATCCAACCGATCCAAGTACCGAACACACGACACCTCCGCGATCTGCACACGTTCAGCTCGGTGACGTCCCACGAACTCTAGATCCAGCTGAGGTCGAGGGAGAGTTTCGTCAGCACGACGCCCTGGTGACGGTGATGATGAAGTTACCGATGCAGGGCTTCGCCTAAGCACCGTGACAATATGACCAAGGTGGAAATATGTGGAGGGGGCACCGCACACGCTATGAAACTTGTGTGTCTATGGGTGCCCCCCTCCCCGTATAAAAGGAGTGAGAGACGGCCGACCGGCCTCATGGGGTGCGCCCCAAGGGGGGATTCCTACTCCTACTAGAGATAGGTTTCCCCCCTTTCCTAGTCCAACTAGGAGGGGAAGGAAGGGAAGACGAGAGGAAGGAAAGGGGGCCGCCCCCCTTCCCAATTCGGATTGAGCTTGGGGGGCACGCCCCTCCTCTTAGCCGCCTCCTCTCTCTTCCACTAAAGCCCATGTAGGCCCATTAAGCCCCCGGGGTTCCGGTAACCCCGCGGTACTCCGGTAAATGCCTGAACTCATCCGAAACCATTCCGGTGTCCAAACATAACCTTCCAATATATCAATCTTCATTTCTCAACCATTTCGAGACTCCTCGTCATGTCCGTGATCACATCCGGGACTCCAAACTACCTTCGGTACATCAAAACACATAAATACATAAACTCATAATACCGATCGTCATCGAACGTTAAGTGTGCGGACCCTATGTGTCGTGGTTTTGTCACGGCAGATGTCCTAGTGAAAGGACTTAGTCGTGGAGCCATCACTACGGGTTAGCTTAAAGGGGTTAAAGCAGACAAGGGACGCAAGAGAGTTTTATACTAGTTCGGCCCCTTATGATGAAGGTAAAAGCCTACATCTAGTTGTGATGGAATTGATGGGGTTTCGATGACCAGGGAGCGAATACGCTTTGCCTGAGTCTCGAGTTGTTGTTTGTTGTCCTTGAACCGCCGCCGGGTCGTCCCCTTATATACATGGGTTGACGCCCGTCGGTTTACAGACTCCGAGGCCGGTTCATAATCGTGTCCGGCTCGGTCTCTGCTACTTCTATCTTACAACACAAGTTTACATATCAATGCCGGTTTGTGTCTACAGGCCTTAAACCGGCTTTGGGCCCTGGGCCTTCATGAAGCGTCACCGTCTGTCTTCATGGGCTTCAGATACAGATGAACTACTTATGAGGTTAACCCGGCCTCTCCTGGCCGGTTTACGCCCAGCGGTAATATCCCCAACATTAGCCCCAGATTGATTTGAACTGGTTCATGTCAATCATCAATTCTTAAGAAAATTTCTTCTTCAACATCTTGACACAATCTTGTAAACCGCCATGACATCATCTTCTAGGATCTTGGTAAACCGCCGTGACGTCACCTGTCATTAACGAGCCTCCGACAATCGAGGCGACACATCGCCTCATATCCAAAAACTCGGCTCCTCGATTTTCGCGTCTGTCGTTTATCTCCCTTATAAATAGGGCCATGGGGTCTTTCCATTTTCCCCCTCGTGCCTCTTCACTTCATCGTCATCCTCGCGACGCTCGACCCTTCGACCTCGGCCGCCGCCGTCAACCTTCGACTGCTGCACCAACCTTGGCCGCTGCATCGACCTGAACGTACCAGAGCTCCTCCGCGCGCCGCCGCTGCTCAACAGCCTCCGTAAGTCTCCCCTTTCTCTTACCATAGATCTGCACTTAGGGTTTCTGTCGTTCATCAGTGTTCGTCGCCGCCCTTCTTTTTCCTTATTTATATCCATGGATTAGATCCAAAAACCACATAGATCTCGCGCGGTAGTAGTTTAAACCACATAGATCTCGCGCTTAGTAGTTTCAGCACCTGTTTGATATCCAACTCATCTCAACTTGGTGAACTTTCAGTACGCTGGAATTTAGGTCAGAATATATTTTGTTTTTCCTACGCGCGGTAGATCTGAAATTACCATAGCAAGATGTGAAACTTGTTTCTTCCTTCTCTTACACACTTTGAATACCAGATTGGCCGGTTTAACTTCACAGAAAAAATGATCACCCGGTAGATACCATTAGTCCCCTGTTGAACCGCCAATGCATTACACCGTTCCATTGTCAGACTCCGGTTTACGAATAACCAAATCCGGTTTACCAATATGCTTGTATCCTCATACCGCTGTATAGTTGTCCACTGTAAATCTTAAACCGGTAATAATCATGTTTCAGATTTTCCTTGTCATGGCTAAGCAAGTCTATGAGTGCAATTGGGCTCCCTCTCGAGTAACCGAGGAACAGTTAAACAACCTTGTTAAAACGGGCGCTTTAGCCAAGAAAGATGTCATCCACTGGAGGGTCCCTGGCCCGGAAAATCCTCCTACACCCAAGGATGGAGAGGTAGTCGTGTTTGCTGATCATCTCGGACGAGGTTTTAGCCCTCCCGGTTCAAAAAATTTCCGGGATGTACTGGCTAGTTTTCAACTGCGCCCTCAAGACATTGGTCCTAACTCTGTAACCAACATCTGCCACTTCCAAGTCTTTTGTGAGGTTTATCTGCAAGAGGAACCTTCAGTCGAACTGTTTCGGGATTTCTTTCACTTAAACCGTCGCACAGAGTTCTCAGATGGACCCAATACGGAACTGGGCGGAATGGCGGTTCAGAAAAGGAAGGAAGTCACCTTCCCTCATCCCAAACTCCACAGTCACCCCAAAGAGTGGAACCAGACTTGGTTTTACTGCATGGATACATCTCCATCTGATGAAAATCCTTTGCCGGGTTACCGCCCTGAACGCCTTAGCAACACACATCCTTTTCCTCAGAGGTTGACAGCAAGAGAACGGGCCAACTATGCTCCCCAATTATCAAAGCTTAGAGCCTTCATGGCGAACGGTTTGACAGGAGTTGATCTTGCTCGTTGCTGGATAAGCTGGAGCATTCTGCCCTTAAGCCGGCGCCCCGGTTTGATGTGTGAGTACACGGGGAGTTTGAAGGATGCTCAGCGGCACATTGACATTCAGCTTACAGACGAAGAAGTCACTGAGGCTGTAAAGAAAATACTGAACGAACCGGAGGCCGTCTGTGCCCAAACCGGACTACTCCCTTTCTGCACCTTCAACAAACCACCAGCTGTAAGAATCATATAATCCTTTGTATCTGAATTTGCTTCTGTCCAAATATTCTCTGAAAGTGTGATTATTTTCTGACAGGGTGATGATCCGTTCTGGAACAAGAAACCATCACAAGACAAACCGGCGAAGCCGCAAGACAAACCGGTCAAGCCAGTTCGTCCAAAGACCAAGGTTGTTAAGAAACCTGCCAAGAGAAGGACCACTGCATCCTCCGATCTACCAGCTGATGACGATGTGCGTAATCCGGAACCAGAGGTAGAACTTGACTCTCTTGGTTCATTTTTCGTACATCTCATTGACAATGATTATTATCAGGACGACGCTGAAGGCAGTCACGCTGAGGACGTAGAGGTAACTATTCTTTCCTCCGATTCAGATCCTCTGCCAACATCAAAAATCCGTCAAGCAAACCGGAAAGTAAAATTTTCTCACCCTCTTGCTTACTTGGACCCAAACTTTCTTTTGAAGACGCAGCAGCACGAAGCTCGCCGTACAACCCGGCACAGCGGCCAGGTAGTTACCTCCGCCGGTTTACCGAACAGTCCGGTTCGGAAACGCCGATCAGAGGTCTCTTATCCCATTGATACTTCATGCCCAAAAGCAGGTTGTTTTCGCCAGCCTCTTAACCCGTCTGATTCAAATTATCAGGGTACTTCTCACTCATCCTCTGGCGAGTCCTCGGCCACACAGCTTCCACCCCTCAAAACAGTTCCTGGGTGAGCTATGCACATGTCTTTATTCTTGATGTGTTATCTTTACATACTGTACTGATCCTTATGTCTATCTTTTCTCAGCGCCAAGCCAAGACCCAGCAAGAAAGCTCGGTTAAACAAACCGGCTGATGATAATGTAGCTGCTGAACCGGAGACAACTCCAGATCTGGAAGAAACCGACGCTGACGCCATGCTTCACGATCCGCCGCTTCAAGACCATGATTTCCTTGCTGAACAAGTGCAAGTTGACACTACAAGCCATGCAGACCGGCCAACCAGCCCTGTCCGAACTGATGACAAACCGGTCAGTCCAGCTAAGGACACTGATAAACCGCCAACTCCGGTGAAGGCTGCTGATGAACAAGATGATGACGTTATGATTACTGGTACTGGCCACACCACTCCTGGCAATCCTGTAGCTTTGTCAAAGCATACTGCCAAGGATGATCTCTCTGCTATCGGCAAAGGCAAATGGAATGCCGATTTATCAAGCTACGCCCATCTCAATGCTCAAGATATTCACTCTGGCTTCTTGAACCGTCTGTATACCAGCCGTGACTATGAAGCTAGTTTGGTAAACTTGATGAAGGAGCGATATGAGGTAACTACTGTTTTTCTCTTTTGTCCAATTGCAGTTTATCAACTCCTAGTAGCCCCCAAGTGACGGTTTATGATACCAATCTAAACCGGGACTTTTGTCATAACTTAACTTTGCATATTTAGCCTCCAGGGACCGGATTACCTTTTAAGATGAACCGGTTCCTTAAAATTTGCCATACTGCTCTTTCGCCGGTATAGCCCCCAAGGGCCGGTTTAACTTTATAAAGATGAACCGGGACTGTAGAAGAATTCCCATACCAACAGTTTTTGAGCAAACACACATTAGCCCCCAAGTGCCAAGATTAATACTTGTATTGTACTTGGGACTTGTAGAAATTTCTGAGTAAGGAGCAAATATGCATTAGCCCCCAAGTACTAAGGGCATAACTTGTTATGTGCTTGGTACTTCAAATATGTACTGTCAACTCACTATGTATCTGTCTCTTTATAGGCTGAACTGAGCAAGAAGGAAAGCCAAACCGCTGACCTGCAAGAAACATCAAGTCCCAACAGGCCGAAACTTCCAAAGCAAAAGATGAGCTGACGAGCGCCTTAGCCGCTATGGAAAAGCTAAAGGAAAGCTTTGCCAAGGAGCGGGCGGATTGGAACACAGAGAAATCCGCTTTGCGGAAAAGAGCTGAAGACGCAGAAGCAGCTCTCAAACCGGTGGTAGACGAGCTGACTGGGGTAAAGCGGCAAGTACATGCGATGACCGCTGCTGTGTTTGGTAAGCATCTTTCCTTAATACTGTCAACATATCTTCCCATGCGTTGCCGGTTTACTGATGTTTGCAATGATGCAGGAACTCGCATTAGTCATCTGGGCTCTGATGTTCAGAAGAAGCTGAAGGCTGCCTACACGCTGATAGAACAACTGTATACCGGCGCTCAACGAATTATCTGCACCGCTTCTCACAATAAGCCGCCCCCGACGTTGATCAAGGATACCTTAGACAGGCTATCTATGCTGCCTGCCCGGATAGAAGAGCTGAAGAGGTCTGCTGCAAGGGCTGGCGCTCTGACCGCACTAACCCGGGCAAAAGCATGGGTGCCTGATCTTGATCCGACGGACGTGGCTAAAGGCTACCCAAGCTTAAAGAAGACGGATCAGAGTTTGGCACTGATGATCTCCGCGCCATAAACCGGGAAGTACGTCCACTGGCTTGTCAACTTGCTGAAGAGGCTGATCTTTCATTTACCAGGCGAGTTATGATACCAATAACAAGCGGGTTGCTGCACCAGCTCCTGAGGCTCAAAACCTGATCCCTCCAATCCGTAAGCACACTTATGCCCCTGATATTGAGCCGTCCATCCTTATAAGCGACGAAGCTGTGTTCCAAGCTTTAACTGGGATCGACTGGACAATTGTTGACTTCCAGCCGCTGGGTAGGGATGAAGAAGATGAACCGGGGCAAGATGATCCGTAGCCGTCAGGTCAAGCTAGATCATAATCCGGGGGCCGGTTTAGTTTTTCTTTGCTGTAATGCTTATTGAGACAATTACTCCATTGGGCACTGAAACGCCTTGTAATAGGCTAGTTAAAACACTTGGTCTATTATGCCTTCGTGCATATTTATCTGCAACTGATGCGTGTTAATCCGCCATGCTTGAGATATGATGTTCATAATCCATAGCTATTTATTCAAGCTGTTCCTGTAGATAAGAAGCTTAAAGCGCCCCGGCGGTTTACCACCGGGCGGGTCATGATACCCAACTATATATATGACCAAGGTTGTAAAAGATAACCAAATATGGAAATATATGATACCTGTGATCTTTAGGCATAGTGTTGGCTGACCAACCTTGTAATGAGGGTAATAACCCTAATCCGGAGTAAAAGTATCTCCTGTTATATAATGCCGGTTTACAATAAAACCGTTCCGGGTTGTGATAAACACCGGTTTATTCCATACTGGTGACTATGAGTCAAAACCAGACCGGGCTGATAGTCTCCGGATTATAACTTGATCATGTACTGACAACTTGTAGTTGACAGCCTAACCGGGTTGATAAACACCGGTTTGAAAACATCACAAATCTTAGCAAAAGAAAAAGAAACTTAGCAAAAGGCAAATAAAACCGTTGTAGTCGAGGCTTTTCACGGGCTGCCAGGCCCCAAATTTGATCAAGAGGTGTTGCTATGGTTCGGGTTCGACCAAGCCCCCAAGTGATGCTGTGGCATTACGCCGATCAAGAGGTGTTGCTATGGTTCGGGTTCGACCAAGCCCCCAAGTGATGCTGTGGCATTACGCCGATCAAGAGGCGTAGCTATGGTTCGGGTTCGACCAAGCCCCCAAGTGATGCTGTGGCATTACGCCGATCAAGAGGCGTAGCTATGGTTCGGATACGACCAAGCCCCCAAGTGATGCTGTGGCATTGCGCCGATCAAGAGGTGTAGCTATGGTTCGGATACGACCAAGCCCCCAAGTGATCTAATATCAAGCTTTGAGAAGCTGAATCAAGGGGTAAACCGGACGCCGCTTTGTAAGCTCCATGTAACCACACATGATGTAAGAAAACAACAGATACCCCGCTTTAGCTGAGGTTCCGGTTTATTATATTGATCATAATATATACAATGTCATAATATGTACATAAGCAGAGCCTGTAGCTCAAGTATAGTAAGGCCGAAGATGAGCAATATTCCACGGCCGGTTGGTCTCCTCCTCCGATTTACGTGAGTCTTTGCGCTCTCGAACATCGATTAGGTAGTATGACCCGTTGTGCAGATTCTTGCTGACCACAAAGGTCCTTCCCAAGGGGGGATAGCTTGTGCATATCCGTCTGATCCTGGATGAGCCGAAGCACCAAATCGCCTTCTTGAAAGGTTCTGGTTCTAACCCGGCGGCTATGATAACGACGCAGATCTTGCTGATAAATCGCCGAACGGGCTGCTGCTATGTCACGTTCTCATCTAACAGGTCAAGAGCTTCCTGCCGTGCCTTCTCGTTGTCCGCTTCAACATATGCCGCTACACGAGGCGAGTCATGACGGATGTCACTAGGAAGAACTGCTTCCGCTCCATAAATCATGAAGAATGGTGTGTATCCTGTCGATCTGTTGGGCGTGGTATTGATGCTCCATAACACAGAAGGTAGCTCCTCAACCCAACAACCCGGCGTCCGTTGCAAAGGAACCATAAGCCGGGGTTTGATGCCTCTCAAGATCTCTTGATTGGCCCTCTCCGCTTGACCATTGGACTGGGGGTGAGCCACTGATGACACGTCAAGCCGGATGTGCTCACGTTGACAGAACTCCTTCATGGCACCCTTTGACAGATTGGTACCATTGTCTGTTATAATGCTGTGTGGAAAGCCAAACCGGAAGATCACCTTTTTGATGAATTGAACCGCCGTGGCCGCGTCACACTTACTAACTGGCTCTGCCTCTACCCATTTTGTGAACTTATCAACCGCCACCAAAAGGTGGGTCTTTTGTCCTTGGACCTCTTGAAAGGCCCAACCATATCCAGCCCCCAAGTTGCAAACGGCCAGGTGATTGGAATCATCCTCAATTCTTGAGCTGGTACATGAGCGCGCCTTGAGAATTTCTGACAACCATCACATCTTTTGACCAAGTCCTCGGCATCAGCATGAGCTGTCAACCAATAGAAACCGTGACGGAACGCCTTGGCCACCAAAGATTTTGAACCGGCGTGGTGACCACAATCTCCTTCGTGGATCTCACGCAAAATTTCACGGCCTTCCTCAGGAGACACACAGCGTTGAAACGCCCCTGTCACACTGCAATGATGTAACTCTCCATTGATAACAGTCATGGACTTGGACCGCCGGGTTATCTGCCTGGCCAAAGTTTCATCTTCTGGTAACTCGCCCCGGTTTATATACGCCAAATATGGAACCGTCCAATCCGGGATAACATGAAGAGCCGCCACCAATTGGGCCTCCGGATCAGGAACAGCCAAATCCTCTTCACCAGGGAGCTTGACGGACGGATTATGCAAAACATCCAAGAAGACATTAGGTGGAACCGGTTTACGTTGGGAACCCAGGCGGCTTAAAGCGTCCGCCGCTTCATTCCTTCGCCGGTCCACATGATCAACCTGATAACCTTTAAAGTGACCTGCAACAATATCCACCTCACGACGATATGCTGCCATGAGTGGGTCCTTGGAATCCCAAGTGCCGGACACTTGTTGAGCCACCAGATCCGAGTCACCGAAGCACTTAACTCGGCTTAAGTTCATCTCCTTAGCCATCCGAAGACCATGGAGTAAAGCCTCATATTCAGCTGCATTGTTAGTGCAAGGGAACATTAAACGGAGAACATAACAAAACTTATCACCTCGTGGGGAAGTTAATACGACTCCAGCCCCCGAGCCCTCCAATTGCCTGGACCCATCAAAATGAATAGTCCAATAAGTATGATCCGGCTTCTCTTCTGGCGCTTGTAACTCTGTCCAATCATTGATGAAATCCACAAGTGCCTGAGATTTGATCGCCGTTCGGGGCATGTATTTCAACCCGTGAGGCCCGAGCTCGATAGCCCACTTAGCAATCCGGCCGGTTGCTTCCCTGTTCTGGATTATATCTCCCAAAGGAGCAGAGCTGACCACCGTGATGGGATGACCTTGGAAATACTGCTTCAAGCTTCCGGCTTGCCATGAAAACCCCATACACCAATTTTTGCCAATGCGGGTACCTCTGCTTGGACTCAATAAGTACCTCACTGATATAGTAAACCGGCCGCTGAACCGGATATTCCTTTCCTGCCTCTTTGCGCTCTACCACAATAGCCACACTAACAGCCCGAGCGTTAGCTGCCACATATAGCAGCAATGGTTCTTTGTCAACCGGAGCAGCGAGAATCGGCGGATTAGCTAGCTGCCGCTTTAAGTCCTCAAATGCTTCATTAGCGGCGTCACTCCAGACGAAGTTATCCGTTTTCTTCAGCATCTGATACAAAGGGATGGCCTTCTCGCCAAGGCGACTGACAAACCGGCTCAACGCGGCAATCCGGCCTGCCAGGCGTTGAACATCATTGATACACTTCGGTTTAGTCAAAGAGGTGATGGCTTTGATCTTTTCCGGATTAGCTTCAATGCCCCTGTTAGACACCAAAAAGCCCAAGAGTTTGCCTGCAGGTACACCAAAGACACACTTGGCCGGATTAAGCATCATTTTATAAACCCGCAGGTTATCAAAGGTTTCCTTCAAGTCATCAATCAATGTTTCCTTCTTCCTTGATTTTACCACAATATCATCCACATAGGCGTGAACATTGCGGCCGATCTGTTTATGCAGACAATTCTGCACACACCTTTGATAAGTCGCCTGGGCACTCTTGAGCCCAAAGGGCATGGACACATAGCAGAAGGCTCCAAAGGGAGTTATGAAGGCTGTCTTCTCCTGGTCCTTAACTGCCATTTTGATCTGATGATAACCAGAGTATGCATCCAAAAAGCTTAAACGCTCGCAACCCGCCGTAGCATCAATAATTTGATCAATACGGGGAAGGGCAAAAGGATCTGCTGGACAAGCTTTGTTGAGATCTGTGTAGTCCACACACATACGCCAAGTGCCATTCTTCTTGAGGACCAGCACCGGATTAGCCAACCACTCAGGATGGAATACTTCAACGATAAATCCAGCCGCCAAGAGCCTGGCTACTTCTTCTCCAATAGCTTTGCGTCTTTCTTCATTGAACCGGCGGAGAAACTGCTTGACCGGTTTATACTTAGGATCAACATTGAGAGTGTGCTCAGCGAGTTCTCTTGGTACACCTGGCATGTCAGAAGGCTTCCATGCAAAGATGTCCCGATTCTCACGGATGAACTCGATGAGCGCGCCTTCCTATTTCGGATCTAAGTTAGCGCTGATGCTGAACTGCTTGGACGAATCGCCAGGTACGAAGTCAACAAGCTTAGTCTCATCAGCCGATTTAAACTTCAGGGCCGGATCATGCTCTGTAGTTGGTTTCTTCAACGAAGTCATATCTGCCGGATCAACATTGTCCTTGTAAAACTTCAACTCTTCTGTTGCACAAACCGACTCAGCATAAGCCGCATCACCTTCTTCACACTCCAGAGCAATCTTGCGGCTCCCATGCACGGTTATAGTTCCCTTGTGACCCGGCATCTTGAGCTGCAGATAGACATAACAAGGCCGTGCCATAAACTTAGCATAAGCTGGCCGTCCAAATAGGGCATGATACGGGCTGCTGATTTTCACCACTTCAAAGGTCAAGGTTTCTGATCTTGAGTCATGCTCATCTCCAAAAGCCACCTCCAGAGCTATCTTACCAACAGGATATGCCGACTTACCAGGCACCACACCATGGAACACCGTATTGGACGGTTTAAGATTTTTATCTGTTAGCCCCATGCGACGGAAAGTTTCATAATAAAGGATATTGATGCTACTCCCTCCATCCATGAGTACCTTAGTGAACTTATAACCTCCCACCTGAGGTGCCACCACCAGAGCCAGATGACCCGGATTGTCAACCCGGGGTGGATGATCTTCTCTACTCCACACAATCGGCTGCTCGGACCAGCGCAAATAACGGGGCACGGCCGGTTCAACGGCATTCACCACCCTTTTATGAAGCTTCTGATCGCGCTTGTCCAAGCTAGTGGTGAAGACATGATACTGTCCGCTATTCAACTGCTTTGGGTTGCTCTGGTAACCCGACTGCTGCTGCTGCTGATTGCCCTGATGATTATAGCCACTTTGATTACCCTGATTACTTGATTGTTATGTCCACCCTGATTGCCATGGAATCCTGAACCGGAATTTCCTCCGCCATAACCCGGCCCATGAGAGCCAGAGCCTGAACCGCCTCCTGATCCATGATCATACCGGAAAGAGTCAGAATTTTTGAACTCTTGCATGATGTAACAATCTTTCCAGAGGTGTGTGGATGGTTCCTCCTTCGTCCCATGCTTTGGACAGGGCTGGTTCAACAAATACAACAAACGGTCCGGATTAGGATTTGGCATTCCACTGCGCCGGGGCGGTTTACCCTTACGCCGCTGGCCCTTGTCGTGTGTACTAGTGTTAGCCACAAAGTCTAAACCGTGGTCCGCTTTACGCTTGCCGCCGTTTCCATGACCCGCCGGGTTGGGGTGCTGCCCCTTGGTGTTGCCGCTCTTCTTTCCCTTCCCTGTCTTATCATCATCAGACTCGGGATCCTTGGTACTATCAGAGTCGGCATACTTCACTAGTGCAGCCATGAGGGTTCCCATATCATTACAATGACGTTTGAGCCGTCCCAACTTCAACTTCAGGGGTTCAAACCGGCAATTGCCTTCCAATGTTAAAACTGCGGTGTCAGCGTTGATGCGGTCCGATGAGTGCAAAATCTCCGAAACCCGGCGCACCCAACGGGTTGTTGACTCTCCTTCCTCCTGGACACAAGCAGCTAAGTCCACAATTGACATGGGCTACTTGCATGTATCCTTGAAATTCTGAATAAACCGGGCTCTCAACTCGGCCCATGACCTCATAGAATTAGCCGGTAAGCTCTTTAGCCAAGTGCGGGCCGTTCCTTCTAGCATCATGGTGAAGTACTTCGCACATGCTACATCATCCACGTCCAGCATCTCCATGGCCATCTCATAGCTTTCGACCCATGTTTCAGGGGATAAATCGGCGGTGTAATTCGGCACCTTGCGGGGGCCCTTGAAATCTTTGGGCAGGCGCACATTGCGCAATGCCGGGACAAGACATGGCACTCCCAAGGAACTAGAGGTAACTCCTGGTTCCACCGATGTGGTTGGACGAACCGGAGTAAGCTGACGGGCTTCATGCCGCGCTGCTAACTCGGCCTCTCTGCGTGCCCGAGCCCGGTCCACCACCTCTTGAGTATCACCGGCACCACCCGCCGGGTATTGCCATGGGGCGGATCACGGTTCCGTGCATTGCTTGACACTGCCGGTTCATCCATACGTCTGATGTAACTCCGGCTTGGACGGGGAGTGGAATGAATCCGATCGCGACTGTACGAATAAGCCTCCTGTTGAACCAAAGCTGTCTGAAGGAGCTCCTTAACCCGTCGCGTCTCGACCGCCGCCGGAGAATCGCCTTCGATCGGGATGGCCGCCAGCCGTGAAGCGGCAGCGACAATGTTGTCCATCGGGTTAGAGTAATGACCCGGCGGCGTGGGGACATGTGGTATTACAGCGTTGTTCTGACGAGGCGGATCCGCTAAACGTGGTTGAACCAGCGCCCCCGCTCCAAGTGCCTCTACCCGGTTTACCACCGGCGGATTACTGGTCCCCGCTCCTGGGGTGTTAAAGAGATTTCTAGCGTCATAAACCGGCGGTAGGCGAGATCGGTGCCTCCTCTTTAGGACTTCGTTTGACGCACTCTGGTCCAACATAATCCGGTAAGCTTGTGCATCCAAAGCGGCCCGCTCCGCGGCTATCCTGGTATCCTCAGCTGCTAAGTCCACTTTGGCCTGGGTGATCTGATCTTTCACTTTCGCGATTTCCGCATTGTGCACATCTTGATCCGCCAGGTTAACCTCCGCCATCAGCGTTGCCAATGCGTCAAACAAATCAGACAGAACCTGAGCTGGCGGTCGCATAGGGCCTCCTGCCCCGGCCGCTGCTGCCGCTGGCGATCCGGAAATCATTGCCGTTGCGGTCGAAGAGTTGAGCACCGGTTGCGTACCGGCCATGAAGATCGCAACCCGGTTTGGCAGATCAGAGGGGTCCAGAATATTGTTGCCATCGGAACAGCCCCCAGTCCGTCCATCTTGTAACTGATATAACGACTTGGTCTCTCCAGTCGATGACTCGTCGCCGGAATAAACGACGGTCTCACCACCAGATTCCAATCTATCCTCAGATTCCCCTCCATGGATAACTCCCACGAAGGCACGCTTCATGACAGGCTTGACCCGGGCAGATCTCACACGCTGAGCCATTTCGACGAGGTCGGTGCAGATGTCTGGCTCAGGGCCCGGTTCGCCGATCTTGCCAATGAAAACGTGTATGCCACTAAAGGGGACCCGATACCCGTACTCGATTGAGCCCGCCTCGGGGCCCCAGCCTGCATCGTCGATGTAGAGCTTGCCGCGATGACTCTTGGTCATCCGGCCCACAGCGTAACCCTTGAGTCCTTTGAAGTTGCCCTCCAAGAACTTGAAACCATCATGCGATAGCCCCACGGTGGGTGCCAACTGCCGTGGTTTTGTCACGGCAGATGTCCTAGTGAAAGGACTTAGTCGTGGAGCCATCACTACGGGTTAGCTTAAAGGGGTTAAAGTGAACAAGGGATGCAAGAGAGTTTTATACTAGTTCGGCCCCTTACGATGAAGGTAAAAGCCTACGTCTAGTTGGGATGGAATTGATGGGGTTTCGATGACCAGGGAGCGAATACGCTTTGCCTGAGTCTTGAGTTGTTGTTTGTTGTCCTTGAACCGCCGCCGGGTCGTCCCCTTATATACATGGGTTGACGCCCGTCCGTTTACAAACTCCGAGGCTGGCTCATAATCGTGTCCGGCTCAGTCTCTGCTACTTCTATCTTACAACACAAGTTTACATATCAATGCCGGTTTGTGTCTACAGGCCTTAAACCGGCTTTGGGCCCTGGGCCTTCATGAAGCGTCACCGTCTGTCTTCATGGGCTTCAGATACAGATGAACTACTTATGAGGTTAACCCGGCCTCTCCTGGCCGGTTTACGCCCAGTGGTAATATCCCCAACACTATGGGCTCGAGAACTATGTAGACATGACCGAGACTCACTTCCGGTCAGTAACCAATAGCAGAACCCGGATGCTCATATTGGTTGCCACATATTCTACGAAGATCTTTACCGGTCAAAACCGCATAACAACATACGTTGTTCCCTTTGTCATCGGTATGTTACTTGCCCGAGATTCGATCGTCGGTATCATCATACCTAGTTCAATCTCGTTACCGGCAAGTCTCTTTACTCGTTCTGTAATGCATCATCCCGTGACTAACTCATTAGTCACATTGCTTGCAAGGCTTATAGTGATGTGCATTACCGAGAGGGCCCAGAGATACCTCTCCGAAACACGGAGTGACAAATCTGAATCTCGATCTATGCAAACCCAACAAACACCATCGGAGACACCCGTAGAGCATCTTTATAATCACCCAGTTATGTTGTGATGTTTGATAGCACACAAAGTGTTCCTTCGGTATTCGGGAGTTGCATAATCTCATAGTCAGAGGAACATGTATAAGTCATGAAGAAAGCAATAGCAATAAAACTTAACGATCATAATGCTAAGCTAACGGATGGGTCTTGTCCGTCACATCATTCTCTAATGATGTGGTCACATTCATCAAATGACAACACATGTCTATGGTCAAGAAACATAACCATCTTTAATTAACGAGCTAGTCAAGTAGAGGCATACTAGGGACACTCTGTTTTGTCTATGTATTCACACATGTACTAAGTTTCTGGTTAATACAATTCTTGCATGAATAATAAACAATTATCATGATATAAGGAAATATAAATAACAAGTTTATTATTGCCTCTAGGGCATATTTCCTTGAATCTCCCACTTGCACTAGAGTCAATAATCTAGATTACATAGTAATGATTCTAACACCCATGGAGTCTTGGTGCTGATCATGTTTTGCTTGTGGAAGAGGCTTAGTCAATGGGTCTGCAACATTCAGATCCGTATGTATTTTGCAAATCTCTATGTCTCCCTCCTTGACTTGATCGCAGATGGAATTGAAACGTCTCTTGATGTGTTTGGTTCTCTTGTGAAATCTGGATTCCTTCGCTAAGGCTATTGCTCCAGTATTGTCACAAAAGATTTTCATTAGACCCGATGCACTAGGTATTACACCTAGATCGGATATGAACTCCTACATCCAGACTCCTTCATTTGCTGCTTCCGAAGCAACTATGTATTCTGCTTCACGCGTAGATCCCTCCATGACGCTCTGCTTGGAACTACACCAACTGACAGCTCCACCATTCAATATAAATACGTATCTAGTTTGTGACCTAGAGTCATCTGGATCAGTGTCAAAGCTTGCATCGACGTAACCATTTACGACAAGCTCTTTGTCACCTCCATAAACGAGAAACATATCCTTAGTCCTTTTCAGGTATTTCAGGATGTTCTTGACTGCTGTCTAGTGATCCACTCCTGGATTACTTTGGTACCTCCCTGCTAAACTTATAGCAAGGCACACATCAGGTCTGGTACACAGCATTGCATACATGATCGAACCTATAGCTGAGGCACAGGGAATGACTTTCATTCTCTCTCTATCTTCTGTAGTGGTCGGGCATTGAGTCTGACTCAACTTCACACCTTGTAACACAGGCAAGAATCCTTTCTTTGACTGATCCATCTTGAACTTCTTCAAAACGTTATCAAGGTATGTGCTTTGTGAAAATCCAATTTAGCATCTCGATCTATCTCTATAGATCTAGATGCCCGATATATAAGCAGCTTCACCGAGGTCTTTCATTGAAAAATTCTTATTCAAGTATCCTTTTATGCTATCCAGAAATTCTGTATTATTTCCAATCAACAATATGTCATCCACATATAATATTAGAAATGCTATAGAGCTCCCACTCACTTTCTTGTAAATACAGGCTTCTCCAGAAGTCTGTATAAAACCATATGCTTTGATCACACTATCAAAGCGTATATTCCAACTCCGAGAGGCTTTCACCAGTCCATAAATGGATCGCTGGAGCTTGCACACTTTGTTAGCACCTTTAGGATCGACAAAACCTTCTGGTTGCATCATATACAACTCTTCTTTAAGATATCCATTAAGGAATGCAGTTTTGACATCCATTTGCCAAATTTCATAATCATAAAATGCGGCAATTACTAACATGATTCGAACAGACTTAAGCATTGCTACAGGTGAGAAGGTCTCATCGTAGTCAACTCCTTGAACTTGTCGAAAACCTTTCGCAACAAGTCGTGCTTTCTAGACAATAACATTACTGTCAGCGTCAGTCTTCTTCTTGAAGATCCATTTATTCTCTATGGCTTGCCGATCATCGGGCAAGTCAACCAAAGTCCACACTTTGTTTTCATACATGGATCCCATCTCAGATTTCATGGCCTCAAGCCATTTTGCGGAATCTGGGCTCATCATCGCTTCCTCATAGTTCGTAGGTTCATCATGGTCAAGTAACATGACCTCCAGAACAGGATTACCGTACCACTCAGGTGCGGTCCATACTCTGGTTGACCTACGAGGTTCAGTAGTAACTTGATCTGAAGTTTCATGATCATCATCATTAACTTCCTCACTAATTGGTGTAGGAATCACTGGTACTGATTTCTGTGATGAACTACTTTCCAATTTGGGAGAAGGTACAATTACCTCATCAAGTTCTACTTTCCTCCCACTCACTTCTTTCGAGAGAAACTCCTTCTCTAGAAAGGATCCATTCTTGGCAACGAATATATTGCCTTCGGATCTGTGATAGAAGGTGTACCCAACAGTCTCCTTTGGGTATCCTATGAAGACACATTTCTCCGATTTGGGTTCGAGCTTATCAGGTTGAAGCTTTTTCACATAAGCATCGCAACCCCAAACTTTAAGAAACGGCAGCTTAGGTTTCTCGCCAACCACAGTTCATATGGTGTCGTCTCAATGAATTTAGATGGTTCCCTATTTAACGTGAATGCAGTCGTCTCTAAAGCATAACCCCAAAATGATAGTGGTAAATCGGTAAGAGACATCATAGATCGCACCATATCTAATAAAGTACGGTTACGACGTTTGGACACACCATTACGTTGTTGTGTTCCAGGTGGCGTGAGTTGCGAAACTATTCCACATTTTTTCAAATGAAGATCAAACTCATAACTCAAATATTCTCCTCCGCGGTCGGATCGTAGAAGCTTTATTTTCTTGTTACGATGATTTTCCACTTCACTCTGAAATTCTTTGAACTTTTCAAATGTTTCAGACTTATGTTTCATCAAGTAGATATACCCATATCTGCTCAAATCATCTATGAAGGTCAGAAAATAACGATACCCAACGCGAGCCTCAACACTCACCGGACCGCATACATCAGTATGTATTATTTCCAATAAGTCAGTTGCTCTCTCCATTGTTCCGGAGAACGGAGTTTTAGTCATCTTGCCCATCAGGCATGGTTCGCAAGCATCAAGTGATTCCAAAATCCCATCAGCATGAAGTTTCTTCATGCGCTTTACACCAATATGACCTAAACGGCAGTGCCACAAATAAGTTGCACTATCATTATTAACTTTGCATCTTTTGGCTTCAATATTATGAACATGTGTATCACTACAATCGAGATTCAACAAAAATAGACCACTCATCAAGGGTGCATGACCATAAAAGATATTACTCATATAATAGAACAACCATTATTCTCAGATTTAAATGAATAACCGTCTCGCATCAAACAAGATCCAGATATAATGTTCATGCTCAATGCTGGCACCAAATAACAATTATTCAGGTCTAAAACTAATCCCGATGGTAGATGTAGAGGCAGCGTGCCGGCGGCGATCACATCGACTTTGGAACCATTTCCCACGCGCATCGTCACCTCATCATTACCCAATCTTCGTTTAAGCCGTAGCCCCTGTTTCGAGTTGCAAATATGAGCAACAGAACCAGTATCAAATACCCAGGCGCTACTACAAGCATTAGTAAGGTACACATCAATAACATCTATATAAAATATACCTTTCACTTTGCCATCCTTCTTATTCGCCAAATACTTGGGGCAGTTCCGTTTCCAGTGACCAGTCCCTTTGTAGTAGAAGCACTCAGTCTTAGGCTTAGGTCCAGACTTGGGTTTCTTCCCTTGAGCAGCAACTTGCTTGATGTTCTTCTTGAAGTTCCCCTTCTTCCCTTTGCCCTCTTTCTTGAAACTAGTGGTCTTATTAACCATCAACACTTGATGCTCCTTCTTGATTTCTATCTCTGCAACTTTAAGCATCGCAAAGAGCTCGGGAATAGTCTTCTCCATCCCTTGCATATTATAGTTCATCACGAAGCCTTTATAGCTTGGTGGCAGTGATTGATGAACTCTGTCAATGACACTATCATCAGGAAGATTAACTCCCAGCTGAGTCAAGTGGTTATGGTACCCAGACATTCTGAGTATGTGTTCACTGACAGAACTATTCTCCTCCATCTTGCAGCTATAGAACTTGTTGGAGACTTCATATCTCTCAACTCGGGCATTTGCTTGAAATATTAACGTCAACTCCTGGAACATCTCATATGCTTGATACATCTCCAACGTATCTATAATTTATGAAGTATTCATGCCATGTTTACAATAATTTTATATGGTTTTGGTATGATTTGCATGGAACTAACCCGGACTGACGCTGGTTTCAGCAGAACAACCATGGTGTTGTTTTGTGTGCAGAAATGAAAGTTCTCCAAATGAATTGAAATTTTTTGACAGTTTTTTTGGAACAAAAGAGACCCCTGAAGCTTCGTGGAAGGACCAAAAGGTGAAGGAGTAGGGCACTAGACACCGGGGTGCGCCTGGTGGGCCTGCCTTGCCCCGGTGGGTTGTGCTCACCTTGAGGCCCATCTTAGCACGAAACCAATGCCAAAAAATCCTATAAATAGAGAAACCATCAGAAGTAACCCTAGATCAGAAGTTCCACCACCGCAAGGCTCTGTAGCCACCGAAAACCAATCTAGACCCTTTCCGGCACCCTGCCGGAGGGGGTAATCATCTCTGGTGGCCATATTCATCATCCCGGCGGCCACCACCATGAGGAGAGAGTAGTCCACCCTCGGGGCTGAGGGTTTGTACCAGTAGCTATGTGTTTAATCTCTCTCTCTCTCTCGTGTTCTTGAGATGTCACGATCTTGATGTAACGCGGGCTTTGTTAATATAGTCGAATCATATGGTGTTTTCCCCTCTCTATCTTGTTGTGATGAATTGAGTTTTCCCTTTGAGATTTCGTTGTTATCGGATTGAATACTTTTATGGATTTTAGAACACTCGATATATGTCTTGCAATTGAATACTCGTGGGGACAATGGGGTATCATATTGATTCACTTGATAATTGTTTTGGCACTCAACTCGCGGATTCCCGAGGTGACATTGGGGTAATCTATGCATAGGGGTTGATGCATGTTCTTGTCTTTGTTTCTCCGATAGAAATCTTGGGGCACTCTTTGAAGTTCTTCGTGTTGGATTGAGTATTATGAATATGAATTTGCTTTGGTGTTATTTTAGTACGAACTCTAGGATAGATCGAACGGAAAGAATAGCTTTGTGTTATTTTAGTACGGACTCTTGAATAGATCGAACGGAAAGAATAGCTTTGAGGTGGTTTCGTACCCTACAAACAATTTACTATTATGTTCTCCGCTAGATAGGAACTTTTGAGTGATTCTTCATCACACGTTGAGGGATGGTTATATGATCCAATTATATTAGCATTGTTGAGAGGTTGCACTAGTGAAAGTACGGACCATAGGCCTTGTTTTCAAGCATTGCAATACCGTTTTTGTGCCCGTTTACTATTTGCTACCTTGCTGTTTTTATTTATTCAGATTATAAAAATATATTTCTACCATCAATATTACACTTTTATCACCATCTCTTCCCTGAACTAGTGCACCTATACAATTTGCCATTGTATTGGGTGTGTTGGGGACACAAGACATTTCTTGTATTTGGTTGCAGGGTTGTTCGAGAGAGACCATCTTCATCGTACACCTCCCACGGATTGATAAACCTTAGGTCATCCACTTGAGGGAAAATTACTACTGTCCTACAAAACTCTGCGCTTGGAGGCCCAACACGAGTCTACAAGAATAAAGTTGCGTAGTAGACATCAAGCTCTTTTCTGGCGCCGTTGCCGGGGAGGTTAGGTAAGCGGCACTCACACCCCATCAACAAAGCTCTTTTCTAACACCGTTGCCGGGGAGGTGAGTGCTTGAAGGTATATCTTTAGATCTTGCAATCGAATATTTTAGTTTCTTGTTTTATCACTAGTTTGGTTTATAAAAGAAAACTACATAAAAATGGAATTGAGGTTGCATCATATTATTCATATTTATAATATCTTTCTTGAAAATGATGGATCGGAAAATTGTGCTTAATTGTTAGAAGAAGAAGTCAATAAAATGTTTGGCACAAAATATTTAAATGATGAGCATGATTGCAATGTTGTTAGTATGAATTCTTTGAATATCCATGATGCTAATGATATGCAAAGTCATAAGCTTGGGGATGCTATGTTTGATGAAGATGATATTTTTACTCACCAAGTTTTGATGAGAAAATTTATTATGATGAAAGCATGCCTCCTATTTATGATGATTATAATGATGAAAGTGGATTTGGAGAGGTCATGACTTTATTTAGTGATGAATCCACCATTTTGGATGAGGTTTCAATTGACTATGATAACAAAGTTGCTATCTATGATGATTATGGTGATGACATGTATGCTATAAAGAATAATGATAACCATGAAACTTGTCATCATGATTTTAATTTTCACTCTCATGATAGTTATTTTGTTGAGTTTGCTCCCACTACTATTGATGAGAAGAAATGTGCTTATGTGGAGAGTAATAAGTTTTCTATGCTTTTGTGTCATGAAAAGAATGCTTTATGTGATGGCTATATTGTTGAATTCATTCATGATGCTACTGAAAATTATTATGAGAGAGGAATATATGCTTGTAGCTAGGTATTGCCATAATATCAAGTTTCCTCTCGATGTGTTGAAAATCTTGAAGTTGTGCTTGTTTTGCCATCCTATGCTAGTTGATTCTTGTTCCCATAAATTGTTTGATCACAAAATCTCTATGCATAGGAAGTGGTTTAGACTTAAATGTGCTTGCCATGTGCTTCATGATGCTCTCTTTGTGTTTCAATTTTTATCTTTTATGCGAGCATCATTGATATCATCATGCCTAGCTTAAAAGGCATTAAAGAAAAGCGCTTATTGGGAGACAACCCAACACTTTTACCTACTGTTTTTGTGTGTTCACATGATTATGCTACTGTAGTAATCATGTTTTATTGCCTTAAATTTTTTTTTTCAATAAAGTGCCAAGTAAAGCCTTTGGGATAGTGTGGATGATAGTTGACTTGATTCTGTGCAAAAACATAAACTTTTGTGCTCAGTCCAGGAATTTTGAAAATTCACTAGAGCTTTTGATATGAATTTTTACAGGTGATAGATATACAAATTCCCTACGTTGTCCTAATTTTTCAAAAAAATTAGAGTAGCAGAAGTATGGTTGGAGTACAGATTACTACACGTTGTTCTGTTTTTCACAGATTCTGTTTTCAATGCATAGTTTGCTTGTTGTCTAGTTTCTATGGCTTATATTGCTCAATATAAATTGTGGAAATGATATGCTACAGTAGGCATTGTGTGAGAACAATTATGAATCTTGTCTTTGACAGTACCAAACGTGAAATGGTTTGCTCTTTATCATACTAACCAGTCTCACAAAGTTCCGTTAAGTTTTGTGTGATTGAAGTTTTCAAGTTTTGGTGAGATGTCGATATGAGGAGAATGAGGAGTGAGAAGACCCTAAGCTTGAGGATGTCCAGGGCACCCCAAGGTAATATTCAAGGAAGATCCAATCAACTAAGCTTGGGGATGCCCCGGAAGGCATCCCCTCTTCCGTCTCCAACATTATCGGTAACCTCACTTGGAGCTATGTTTTCATTCATCACATGATATGTGTTTTGCTTGGAGCATCATTTTCTTTTGTTAGGATTTGCTTGCTGTTATTTAGAATAACATTTTGCATCTTTCTTTTCAATAAAAATATCAATTTTAGCCTTTGCCATGCTTATTTTGCAGGTCTACTTGTCGATGTTTCAAAACAGAAAGTTTACCGATGTTGCAAAAATTCCCTAGAAAAGTCAGAATGTGATAAAATGTTGAAACTTTTTGCAAAATAAGCTATGATAAATTTCCTACAGTGTGGTAAATTTTCATAACTTTTGGAGTTAGGGAAGTATTGATACGCTTGCGTTCTTTACAGACTATACTGTTTTGGCAGATTGCTGTTATGTTTGCATTGTTTGCATATGTTTGCTTGTTTAATGATTCTATTTGAGGATAGTAGTATTGAATATGCAGAGGCATTTAGTATGCAATGTTGAATAATAATTTTAGTGATTTGCTACAGTAGTTAATGTTAAGGTTTTTGCATTGGTTTATACTAACTTATCTCACGAGTTCTTGTTGAGTTTCGTGTAGATGAAGCTTTTGAGATTTAGGAAAACCGTGATATGAAAGGAATTAAGGAGACACAAAAGCTCAAGCTTGGGGATGCCCAAGTCACCCCAAGATAATATTTCAATAAGTCTTAAGCATCTAAGCTTGGGGATGCCCCGGTAGGCATCCCACCTTTCTTCTTCAAGAATTATCGGTTAGTATCGGTTGAGCCTAAGTTTTTGCTTCTTCACATGACGTGTGCTATTCTTAGAATGTCATTTTATTTTGTTTTTGCTTGCTGTTTTAATTAAATTCTTAGATCTGAAAGTTTTTGAATAAGAGAGTCCTAAAATAGCTACCTATTTACTTAACTACTCGCTTGATCTTCACTTATATCTTTTTGGAGTAGCTTGTCATTTTCTCTAGTACTTCACTTATATCTTTTTGAGCACGGCGTGCTTTAGTATTTTTGAAGAAATTATCTCTCGCTTCACTTAAATTAATTTGAGAGAAATAAATATTATGCTCGTGATCTTCACTTATATTTGTTTGAGCTTATCAAAAGCAACACATGAAAATTAGTTCCAAAGTGATAGATATTCATGCATCTCATATTTTATTTCATTTTGTTTCGCGATCCTCGAAATTCTAAGCAACTCAAGGACCCTCGGAGAGAGTTGGGATTTCACCAGTTTCATATTTGAATTTTATCGAATATCGAAACGAGGATCATTTGTTTTAATTACTTTTCTCTCTAAAAATATTTCATATTCAAAATATATGAGAGGGGATAATATGACTTCCCCAAAATAATGAAATATTGGAGGAAAAATATTAAAAACAAATAAACATTTTATTTGGGATTTTATTGCTATTTTATTTGCATAGGAAAAATACGCATTTTTCAAAATTGCATTACAGGCCCAAATAAATGTTCACCTTGTCCGGCATATTTTTAGAGGACGGGGAAAATTTATTTCGGGATTTTCGGAGTCCGTTTAGTATTTCTTTTCTTTCTTTTTCTGCACGTCGGATTGTTTTAAAAAAAGTGTAACCGACTCCGGGCCGTACCCGGCCAGGACACCTCGGGCCGGCCTTTTTAAGCTGCGACCCCGGGGCCCTGACAGCGCAGCCGCCCCGCGCCCCCTCGCAAACCCTAGCCCGAGCCGCCGCCCGCGCCGCCGCCGGAGCCCGCCGCCGCCTCGCCGAAATTCCGCCAGACTCGAGGTAGCCGCCGCCGGTTTTTCTTTTAAAACCGTTCGATTTTTTATATATATAAACCCTAGTTCGTTTTTTTAGATCGGTTTTCTCGGTTTAGTTTATTTAGCGGACGTTCGTCCGTACGTTCGTTTTAACGAACGGTTTTCGCCCGTTAGTCGCAGACAGCGAACGTTCGTTCATTAGCCTGTTCGTCAGTTTTTCTTTTTCTCGGGTTTTTCGCGATTATTTTTTACCGCGATTTCTGATCCGGTTTTCGTTTTAGTATATCTTTTCGCTCGTTTATCGGAATCAGGCCATTCAAGCGCCTAGATCTTCGTCTCGAAGCCCTCTTTCTGTTTAACCAACTTGAACAAGATTTTGGTACTGTAAAATTTGACTTTAGCCCAGATTAGTAAACTGATCTTGTTTCTTTCGCAGTTTGAGTTTCGTTGCTCCGTTTGATTTGATTTTTTTGCCAACCGGAGTTCTTAAGTTGAACTTTCTGGTTAGATCTTCTTATTTGAGATTTACCCGTGCATCTTCGCTTGATTGCTTATGTATGCTATTGTTTGTTTGTGATAGAATTCCCGGAGTGCGAAGCGTGCTACTACGAGTCTCTAGGTTTTGCGGATCGTCAGCAAGGCAAGTAACACATTGATCATACTCTTTTCATACCCAGTTTTATGCATTAGTTCCAATCCTCAAACACTGCATGATTAGGATGTGATTAACTTGTGGGTTGGGAAGAAGTTGATGAGGTAGAACCTATTACCTGTTTTATTATCAAACCCTCGGGAGTTACTTCTACGTTATGCTTATATTGCCATGCTATCCTCGTAGACGTGGATTGGGTTTGAGTGTATCCATGACAGATGTGAGTTGTTAATTAATGGTTCAACCTAAGGTGGCTACTTTAATACACATCTGGGTGGATTGCTTGTTTGGGCACCTGGGGAATCCAGTGTTGTCCTAGGAGATCCCGGGGCATCCGTGTGATCATCCTACAGTCCGCCACCCAGGCTCAAAGGGATCGTGAGGATTTTCATGCTAGAAACTTCCGTGTGCAGCCAGAAGCTATTATGGGCTCTAGCATAGTTTGAGTAAGTTGCATGACCTCTTCCAGTGGTAGGCTAGCAAATGTAGGGGATGTAGGTTGGTACTATCTACCCGGGGTTAGAGTTAATGCTTCTGAAATACTGTGTCTCGGTCATCCGTTTCTCAAACACCATGAAGTGCGAGAAATCCAACGGAGGAGATCGAGTCTTGTGGGGAAAAGTGCGCAAACCTCTGCAGAGTGTACAATCTAATCATGGTTAGCCGTGTCCCCGGTTATGGACATCTTGAGTATCTAGTACTTGGATTATCCTATCGTATCTCATCACTCTAAATTAATATGTTGGGTTGTTAATGATTCTTTAATTGGGATTGAGATGGGGGTACCATTCTCAATGTTTCAACTACCATGATAGTTAAATAAAATATATCCCTTTGCTGTAGGGAAAATTGGCTTTTCGCAAAAACCATATAACCATAGAGCCTCCACCAGCCATATATGCACGTAGTGATAGCATTTATTCTGTTCATTGTTCTACTGTGTTACATTGCCAGCATATTCCATGTGCTGACCCGTTTTCGGGCTGCAACGTATTATGTTGCAGACTTTTCAGACGAGGAGTAAGGTTCGCTAGGTCATTGTCGTGCATCTCAGCTATGCCGTTGGAGTTGATGGACTCACTTTATCTTCCAAGCCTTCCGCGGTTATCGTATTAGATGGCCTTAAGCCATATTTATTGTAATAAGTTCTCTTCTGAGATATTTGATGTAATAAGTGTGTGATTGCCACTCTGTTATAAATCCTTCGAGTACTGTGTGTGTCAGCATTACCAATCAGGGATGACACTGAAGCACAGAGACTTGACCGTTTGAGGTCGGGTCGCTACAAGATGGTATCAGAGCACACGTTGAGTGTAGGACACGACCACTAAGATAACCCATAGGTCACTCTTCTCTACTCATTTCTGACTCCTCTCCATTTTCTACTCTTTAGGATGGCGGATTCAAGGAACAAGTTTGCACAACCGGATGAAGACACACCCTTTGGACGACATTTGAAGGAAGTCACTAGGTACCTGAACATCGGAATACCAAGCTTCACCGGGACCTACAATGCCACTTTACCAGAAGAGGAGCGCTGGATGATACGAGTTCAAGTTCCAGGAAGGACATTCACGCCACTCACAGAGCCCATAGAATTTTCCTTTGATGCACCAACCTGGAGTCTCGGCAAGAGCATGGCAGCTCACATCGCCATGGGGCGCATCAGCGAAGTTTACCACAAGGATCTCAAGGATACTACCTACCAGATATGTGGGCGCCGAGATGAGCAATGGGAGATAGTCAGCACCAAGAAGGACAGGTCCATTGCACCTTTCATCCAGGAGTTAAACCAGTACATTCGACGCCAGGAGAATCAGATGTGCGCAGGCATGATAGATTTGAAGAAGGCGATGACAAGGATAACTGAGCCGGAGGAAGAACTCAAGTCTACACGCGATGGATATGAGGAGGAAATCGCGACACTATTGGAGAAGAACGACGACCTAATAAAGAAGATCAGAGTATTCATGGGAGACCCCGCGCCAGGAGGAGAAGACGACGATTCTACTTGCCCGGATAACTACTTCATCATCGACGACACCGACTCCGACCCCGATGATAGTGATGATGATTTTGAAGACGAAACTGGAGCGGACATCATGGAGTCTTCCACCGATCAAAATTTCTAGACGACCACCAAATGATTAGTAGTATTCCCCCATGTATATAGTAGTAGTCTGAGCACTTTTAATGATAGTTCTAGATCGTTTGTATGCCCTTGCTTGATTGATTGAGTGATATCATTGTGTTTGTCTCATGTGCATACGGGTAGTGTTTTCTCACTACACCTCTTTCTATTCTAATCTCTCCCCTCTAAACCCATCAGATGCCTCCGAGACGTGACACCGGATTTGTCTTCCCACCGGAGATCACACAGTTGATCCATCAGCAGAATGCCTTGATGCAGATATTAGTCCAGAACCAAGGCAACAACAACAACAACAACAACCCGCCTCCAGTTGACAACTTAGCTCGTTTTCTGAGGTTACATCCGCCGGTGTTTTCCAGTACCACCGAGCCAATAGTTGCGGATGACTGGCTATGCATGATTGGAAGGGAGTTGACCACCGCTGGTTGCACAGATTCAGAGAAGGTGCGTTTCGCCGCACATCAGTTGGATGGACCAGCAGCCTCATGGTGGGAGAATTACACAGGCACTTTCCCCATAGCCAATGTTACATAGGACCAGTTTCAGCAAGCATTCCGCACAGCCCATGTCTCAACTGGAGCTATGAGCATGAAGAAGCGTGAGTTTCGCAACTTACGCCAGGGAAACCGTACTGTAGCTCACTACGTGGATGAGTTTAGTAAGCTATCTCGTTATGCCCCTGATGATGTGGCCACAGATGCCGTGAAGCAGGAGAATTTTATGGAAGGGCTTAATGATGAGATGGGCATGCAGCTGATGGTGGCAACATTTGCTAACTACCAGGAGTTGGTAGACAAGGCTCTTATGATGGAAGGGAAGCAGCAGCAGATTGAGAGCTGCAAGAGGAAGTATGGGCAAGGAAAGTATAATTCTGGAGCTCAGCAGAAGCCTCGTTGAAAGGATCGATATAGTTGACTAGAGGGGGGGTGAATAGGCAACTAACAATTTTTAGCTTTTCTATACCAATTTAAACTTTGCATCAAAGTAGGTTGTCTAGATATGCAACTAAGTGAGCAACCTATATGATGCAATGACAACAAGCACACAAGCAAGAAAGGGATTTAACACAAGTAAGCTTGCGAAAGTAAAGGGACGAGATAACCAAGAGTGGAGCCGGTGAAGACGAGGATGTGTTACCGAAGTTCCTTCCTTTTGAGGGGAAGTACGTCTCCGTTGGAGCGGTGTGGAGGCACAATGCTCCCCAAGAAGCCACTAGGGCCACCGTATTCTCCTCACGCTCTCACACAATGCGAGATGCCGTGATTCCACTATTGGTGCCCTTGAAGGCGGCGACCGAACCTTTACAAACAAGGTTGGGGCAATCTCCACAACTTAATTGGAGGCTCCCAACGACACCACAAAGCTTCACCACAATGGACTATGGCTCCGCGGTGACCTCAACCGTCTAGGGTGCTCAAACACCCAAGAGTAACAAGATCCGCTAGGGATTAGTGGGGGGAATCAAATTTCTCTTGGTGGAAGTGTAGATCGGGGCCTTCTCAACCAATCCCGAGCAAATCAACAAGTTTGATTGGCTAGGGAGAGAGATCGGGCGAAAATGGAGCTTGGAGCAACAATGGAGCTTTTGGGGGAAGAGATAGGTCAACTTTGGGGAAGAAGACCTCCTTATATAGTGGGGGGAACAATCCAACCGTTACCCCCCAAAACAGCCCCGCAGAGGGCGGTACTACCGCAGGAGGCGGCGGCACTACCGCTGAGCACATCGGTACTACCGCTCCCTAGGCGGTACTACCGTGGGGTATGGAGGGCAGGAGAGAGACGGACCCGAGTGGTACTGCCGCGGTGGTAGGGCAGTACTACCGCTCATGAGCGGCACTGCCGCTGCAAAGTACCGCACAATCTGACACGAGAAACGACCACTCGAGTCGATGCTGTAGGGGCCTGGTACCACAGCGGTACTACGGCTGCGGACCCACCGGCGGTACTACCGCTGCGGAGCGGTACTGCCGCCTGTGACCCCTAAGCGGTACTACCGCTGGGTACCGCGGTACTACCGCTGGGACCAGACAAAGCCCAAGGAAAGGGGAAAGAGATCTCCATTGAAGCGGAAAGGCTCAGATGGTGTGAAAAGGATGTGTACGTGTTGATTCCACCCTAGCCTTACCAAAGCGGACCCCCTCTTGATAGTACGGCGACTCCTACGAAACTAGTCCACCATAAAAGAAGCGAAAGAGCTACACCGTCTTGAATGACACTCCGAGGGGAAAGAAATCGTCTCGTGCCAAAGGATGAATCTCTGAAATGCTCAAAGCACATGATTAGTCCGCAAACATGTTGTCATCAATCACCAAAACTACATCTAGAGAGATATGCCTTAACAATCTCCCCCTTTTTGGTGGATTGATGACAACCAGGGATTTTCACAAGGATATATCGTGAAAGTAAAGATACTTAGAACTACAAAATATAGACGGGCTCCCCCTGAATGTGTGCACCTGGTTAGTAGTGCCTTTGGAATGTAAGACACACACATTAGGATCAACACTCCCCCTATATTTTATAGTCCAACAACCTAAGCATAGGATACATGAGAGTAGGTAATATAACAGGATAGACAAGCAACTCATAAGATACCAAAGTACTAGAAAGACATAGATAAAGATAAGGTAGCATATGTCTTACACCATATGTCTGGAACTTAGGTCTCACTGGTACAAAACCAAACAAAGCAAATGGAGAGAAAACACAACAACACTACAAAGAAACGACGAGAAACGACGACACCACAAAGCACAAATCCCTAAGCTCTCTCCCCCTTTGGCATCGAGACACCAAAAGGGAAAAGAGCGACGCTACGGCTCCAGGTGAAAGCAAACTGAGGAGCTCTCTCATCACATCCTGGCAGGGTCATCTGCACTGCCATCCTAAACTGCTCGGTGTCGGAATCGGTCCACGAATAGTGCTGCTGAATCCACTCATCTTCCTCAGTGATCTGGCCCTCAGACCCACTGACAACGGTCGCACCCAGCTGACGCATGAGCTCCTTGTGACGCCCCTTGGCCTTCTTCTCAGCCACATGAGTCATGTACTGACCATGAGACTCCATGCAGAAGAGCTTCTTCATCTTGCACTTGAGCTTCTTTGCCCAAGAGGGCTCTGTCCCAGAAGGCTCATAGTCCTCATCGTCGTCATCGGCCTCAGCCCCGTCCTCAGTCTCCATGTCAGCAGCAATAGATGGACCCCGGATTTAGGGGCTGGGGTGCCCCAATTGTCCTTCTTCCTCAGACGCTTGATCTCATGAGAAACCAATTCTCCAGTTTCCAGCATAACCTTGGGATAAACACGTGCCCAGGCCTTCTCAATGAGCAGCATGATGAACGGACCATAGATCGGGCACTTGCGCTCAGAGACGGCAGTAAGAAGTTCAGACCACATAACATGAGAAATGTCCAGGGACTCGCCAGTGTTTGCTTCCTTCTCATGCTGGCAGAAGAGAAGCATATCCACGAGATAGGAGTGAACCATATGCAGATTCCCGATGCGAGGGAAGAGGGTCTCACGAAAGACACGATGAAGGATGTCCAGATAGGTAGACAGCTCATAGGTTTCCTTCTTAGTCACAGGGTTAACCTTCACAGTGTTGTAGGGCCAGAGGGCTTGCTTGTGAGTGGAGTTGACATTGCGGTGAGGGCGAAAGCCGACAGGAGTCTCAAGCCCGTGATCTTCCACCTCAAGTAACTCCATGAAGGCCTTCCACTTGACAGACAGTAACTTGCCATTTGTCATCCAGGTCAGAGTCCTTTCTTCATTAGTTCCAAGATGGACAGTAGCATAGAATTGAGCCACCAAATCTGCATCAAAATCCTTGTTGAACTGCATGATTCTGAGAATGTTTAGCTGAGAACACATATGAAGAGCTTCACCAAAGTACTCAGGATCCTTTTCCATGGCATCCGTGTCGATGGAGCGAACATCAACATAGAGATTCTTCTTGGCCTTGATCACATCAAAGTAGATGGCAAACTAAAAGTGGTTCCAGAACGGGTGGTTGACCAAATTGGGTTCTTGGTCTTCCGCATAGGGGTTGCGGCGACGCTTTTCCCAGAACTCCTTGGCAGTCAACTTAGTCATAGTCTTGCCCCTTGGCTTCGGCCTATTGGCAGGTTTCTTCTGGAGTTGAGGCGGAGGTGGTGCACTTGAGGAAGCACCTGCTGACTCAGAGGTGCGGTAGCGCTTTGATGTTGCACGACCGGGGTTGACACAGCGGACTTGCTGCTCAGGATGTTCATCACCTGGAACCAAACACACGAACAGAAGAACCAACACGAAAGAAAGAGTATAAGCCTCCAAACAAAACAACACGGATCAAACAATGGTAGGAAAATGATGGAATCGAGCAAGCAGCGGTAGTACCGCTGGCCATAGGCGGCAGTCCGCGCAAGCGGTAGTACCGCTCCAGCGGGAGCGGTAGTACCGCTCAAGACTGGGAAACGGCGGTTCCTACTACCGTGGTCAGATCCGGCACTACCGGACTGCCAAATTCAAAAATACTCCTACCAAAACTTAATCCACACAGTCTAGACGCCTTCTCCAAACTACTCAAGCCGAGATTTAGCCAAAAATTGAGAGATGCAACCACTATTGCCCCAAAGACGCTAGATCTGAGAACTAGACAAAAAGAGACAAGGAACGAGGGCAATACCGGCATCCATGGCAAGAGGACGAGGTGGGGATCGACTCCACCAAAGGGAATGGAGAGGGATGGCCCGGAGACGGCGGCCTGCCGGAGCCCTCCCGCGGCGAGGCCACGCTGGAGAGAAGAAGAGGAACGAGGGGGCGGTGCGAATGGGTATGGGGGAGAAGAAACCTCCCCCTGCCCCGACATAACCCCCTGGTCCCGCCCCCCAGTGGTAGTACCACTCGGGTGGGCGGTAGTACCGCTTGTCAACATAAGCGGTAGTACCGCGCACCACCAGCAGTAGTACCGCCCAGCGAGATGCAACTACTAGACAAGAAGGCTTGGCTCAAAAAGGAATCAAAAAACAAACGGCAAGAAAAGGAGACTAAGACAAGGCAAAAAGAAAGAAAAGCAAGCGACAACGAGGACCAGCCACAAGACACAACCTCTCCAAGGAGAGGGCGGTGGCCGGAGCCACCTATGTTTGAGTCAATTGGTATGGCACCGCGAAGAATTATCCTTGGGCCCATGACCAAAACTCGTCTTTGAAGCACAAGCACCATCAAAAATGGCTAATGTGAAAGAGTTGATCAATTTATGCATAATGGGGGGAGGGAGAGTTCATTGAGAGAACACCACTCCCCCTATGTCCATGCCTACACCTAAACAAGATAACAAGTTGAGTATGGTGGGGAGTGCAAGTGTTCAAGCAACATTGCTCGAATCAATGATATTTAGCTCATGCCTTAACTCGCGGAATCTTGCTTCATCCAAGGGCTTCGCGAAAATATCTACAAGGTTATCATGAGTGTTGACATAGTTGAGCTCGATCTCCCCTCACCGAATATGATCCCGGATGAAGTGATACCGAATCTCAATATGCTTCGTCTTGAAGTGTTGCACCGGGTTGAGAGAAATCTTGATGGAACTTTCATTGTCACACCAAAGAGGCACTTTGTCACAAATGACACTGTAATCCTTTAAAGTTTGCCTCATCCATAAGAGTTGTGCACAACAACTGCCGGCCGCCACATACTCCGCTTCGGTGGACGAGAGAGACACACAACTTTGCTTTTTAGAAGACCAACTTACCAAAGAGCAACCAAGGAATTGGCACCCTCCGGAAGTGGACTTCCTATCCACTTTGTCTCCCGCCCAATCGGAGTCCGAATACCCTACAAGCTTGAAGTTTGCTCCTCTTGGGTACCATAAGCCAAAGTTTGGGGTATGAGCCAAATATCGAAAGATTCGCTTGACCGCCACAAAGTGGCTTTCCTTAGGTGCGGCTTGAAAACGTGCACAAATTCCCACACTCAACATGATATCCGGTCTAGATGCACAAAGGTAAAGTAAGGAACCAATCATGGAGCGATATACCTTTTGATCCACCGCTTTACCATTGGGATCGATGTCAAGTTGGCACTTGGTGGGCATTGGAGTGGACGCCGGCTTGACATCACTTAGCTTGAATCTCTTGAGCATGTCTTGAGTGTATTTGGCTTGGTTGATGAAGGTTCCTTCTCTTCTTTGCTTTACTTCGAAACCGAGAAAGAACTTCAACTCTCCCATGGAAGACATCTTGAACTTTGAGGTCATGAGTGCGGCAAATTCCTCATTGAAAGCTTTGTTAGGGGAACCAAAGATAATGTCATCAACATATAGTTGGCACACAAACAACTCCCCTTTGACCTTCTTAGTAAAAAGAGTGGGGTCGATTAGCCCAACTTCAAACCCACGATCTTGTAACAACTCGGTAAGGTGGTCATACCACGCACGTGGGGCTTGTTTAAGGCCATAGAGTGCCTTATCGAGTTGATACACATGATCGGGAAAGTAGGGATCCTCGAACCCGGGGGGTTGCTTGACATAAACCAACTCATTAATAGGACCATTAAGAAAAGCACTCTTCACATCCATTTGTTGCAACTTAAAGTTGTGATGAGAAGCATAAGCAATCAACAAACGAATAGATTCAAGGCGAGCAACGGGAGCAAAGGTTTCACCGTAGTCGATACCCTCGACTTGGGAGTAGCCTTGTGCCACCAATCGTGCCTTGTTGCGGATGATGGTCCCATGAGCATCTTGCTTGTTCTTGAATATCCACTTGGTTCCAATGACATTGTGGTTCCCCGTTGGCCTTGGCACTAATCTCCACACCTTGTTGTACTCGAAGTTGTTGAGTTCTTCATGCATGGCATTAAGCCAATCCGGATCTTCGAGTGCTTCATATACCTTTTGGGGTTCCACACAAGAGACAAACGCGTGATGTTCACAATAGTTTGCCAATTGTCTACGAGTGCTTACCCCCTTTTGAATGCTTCCAAGCACATTCTTCATGAGATGACCCTTGGTGGAGAGCTTGGAAGCAATCTTGGCGGCACGACGCTCCAATTCCTCCTCGGTGGTGAGTTGAGGAGCGGTCACTTGATCATCTTGAGCGCCGTCTTGAGCTTGTTCTTGATCTTGAACTTGCTCGGAGGAGAGAACTTGACCTTGGGCATCACTTGGTGTGTCACCACCGTCTTGAGCATGATCTTGCCCTTGGTCTTGTTCATGAGGTTGAGGGCCTTCACTTTGTTCTTCGGAAGCGTGTGGGCCTTGGGTTGGTGATGGCTCCACTTGAGTGGAGCATTGTCCTTCTCCTTCGGCCACAAGGGGTTCCTCAATGGGTAGGATAAAACCAACACCCATTCTTCTTATGGCTTGAGGAGGAATTTCATCACCTACATCACAAGTGCCACTTTGCTCCACTTGGGAGCCGTTATTCTCATCAAACTCCACGTTACACGTCTCCTCAATAAGTCCCGTGGATTTATTGAGGACACGGTAAGCATGAGAGTTTGTAGCATAACCAACAAATATGCCCTCATAAGCTCTAGCCTCAAATTTAGACAACCGAACACCTTTCTTGAGAATGAAACACTTACACCCGAACACCCGAAAGTACTTGAGGTTGGGCTTGTTACCGGTGAGTATCTCATATGGAGTCTTGTTCAAGCCCTTGCGGAGGTAGAGCCGATTGGATGCATGACACGCGGTGTTGATGGCTTCGGCCCAAAAGTTGTATGGAGACTTGAACTCCGCCATCATGGTCCTTGCGGCATCCATCAACGTCCGGTTCTTCCTCTCCGCAACACCGTTTTGTTGAGGGGTGTAAGGTGCGGAATATTGATGCTTGATCCCCTCATCACTAAGAAACTCATCCAAGGTGTAGTTCTTGAACTCGGTGCCGTTGTCACTTCTTATTGTCAAGATCTTTGCATTGTGTTGACGTTGGGCTTCATTTGCAAAGTCAATGACGGTTTGTTGGGTCTCACTCTTCCTCTTGAAGAAATACACCCAAGTGTATCTTGAATAGTCATCCACAATCACCAAGCAATACTTCCTACCCCCAAGACTATCAAAGGATGGAGGCCCAAAGAGATCCAAATGAAGGAGCTCCAAAGGCCTCTTCGAGTAAATGAGAGTCGTGGGAGGGGTGAGCCTTCTCATGAAGCTTTCCTTCGATACAAGCACTGCAAGCACGATCTTTAGCAAAACTAACGTTCGTTAGTCCACGGACATGGTCCCCCTTGAGAAGACTTTGCAAAGATCTCATATTGACATGGGCTAAACGGCGATGCCAAAGCCATCCCACGTCAACTTTAGCCATTAGGCATGTCGCGGTCTTAGTGGGTCGCTCCGAAAAGTTAATCACATAGAGACCGTTCTCGACATGCCCAACAAAGGCTACTTTAAGAGTCTTGCTCCACAAGAGGGCCACGGTATCAATATCAAAGAAGGTGGCAAAACCCATGATTGCAAGTTGACGAACGGAAAGTAAATTGTATGCAAGGGACTCAACAAGCATGACTTTCTCGATCGTGAGATCATGAGAAATGACAACTTTGCCGAGTCCCAATACCTTAGAAGACGAGGCATCACCCCACTCGACATTGGTGGGCATAGATGGAATCTTGTGCACGTCCACCACCAAGTCCTTGCTTCCGGTCATATGATTTGTAGCTCCACTATCGAGCAACCATGATCCCCCACCGGAAGCAAACACCTACAAGAGATCAATGCTTGGTTTTAGGTACCCATTTTGTAATGGGTCCTTTGATGTTAGTAACAAGGGTCTTAGGAACCCAAATAGACCATTCAATATACTCATGAGGAGAACCAACAAATTTGGCATAAACATGCCCATCACTAGCACGACATAGCACATAAGAAGGATTAAAGTCGCCGGCTTTGTTGGAAGGGGTGGCATTGCCCTTCTTGACACCGCCACCCTTCGCATTGTTCTTCTTCTCCTTGGAAGCACCCTCTCCCTCCTTCACAAAAGTTTGCTTGAGAGGAGGAGGTCGTTTGGTCTTGTCATTCTTCTTCTTGTTCTTGGGCTTGGGTGCGAACCCAATCCCCTCCTTGGCCACAACTTCCTTTTGATTGCTCAAAAGGTCGTTGAGGTTCTTCTCACCTTGTATGCATGACACAAGGCCTTTCTCAAGTTGCTCCTTCAACTTAGCATTCTCCTCAACAAGATGCACATGCTCACAACAAGGGTTAGTAGCATTTGCATTATCAATTAACACCATATGAGGAAAGGTGGCTTTCTCCTTAGTTAGCTTCACTTGGAGTTGATCATGAGACTCCTTGAGGCTAGCATGAACACCCTTCAAGACTTTGTGAGCCTTGTCGAGAATGTCAAACTCCTCTTTGAGTCTAGCAAGATCAACCCCAAGCTTCACCTTCTCGGAGTTTAGCACACGAGACACAACAAGAGCATGATCAAGATCTTTCTTTAACTTAGCATGATCATCGTTGTGTGACTCCTCAAGAGCCAAACGAAGACCACGCTCTTCGTCAAGAGCATTGGAGATCCGAAATCTCATCGGCATAGTCACGACTATGCCCCTCCATCTTAGAGATGGTATCTTCGTGAGCCTCGATCATGTCATTGGGCTTCACCAAGTTGTTCCAAGAGAGCAACGAAGTGCTTCTTGGATTTACCCTTGAGTTTACCCATAAAGGTCTCAAACTCATTTTCCTCCACATTTGTCCCCTCATGTTCATCAATGCTATCCGTCGAAGAAGGATGATTAATGATGGTAGTTTTGATGTTGGGGGTTACCTTGTTGGTGGCTTTAGCCATGAGGCACTTGGCGGTGATGTTCTCATTGGGTGAGTCGAAGAGAGACATCCGTGGAGTCATCGCAATGGCAACGGAGGCCATGGCAACCGACTCACCATCTTCATCATCGTCATCATCCTCATTGTACTCTTCTTGTACCACCAATGCCTTGGGAGGAGTCTTCTTGGTGAAGTTGCTCTTGTTGGGGAACGACTTGGCCTTGTCCTTTCGGATGAGCTTGCCACCATTGTCTTCCCTCTTCTCGTAAGGGCACTCCGCAACAAAGTGGCTCACATTGCCACAATTGAAGCAAGTCCTCACTCGTTGCTTGCCCTTTGCGCCACTTGAATTGTTCTTGTTGAAGTTTGGCCTTGAGTTCTTCTTGCTCCAAAATTGCCTTGAAGCAAGAGCCATGTGTTCATGATAGGCATACTTCGTATCTTCGAGGTTGCTCTCCTCTTCTTCCTCTTCATCCTCTTCCTCCATACTAACCTTGGCCTTTAGAGCAAGGTTGGGCTTCTTTACTCTTTGAGAGCGAAGAACCGCATTGTCGGCGGTCTTGTCCAAGATGCTCATAGCAACGAACTCATCCAACACTTCACTTGAGGACAAGGTGTGGAAGTCCGGCCTTTGACGAATGACGGAGGACATGGCTTTGTGGTAGGGCATCATTGCCTTGAGGAATTTGCGCTTGATCCAATTGTCATCCGTGTCCTTACTTCCATGATCTCGGAGAGAGACCGCGAGTTTGGTTACTCTCCGATAAAGCTCACGAGGTTCTTCATCTTCTTTCATTGCAAACTCATCAGCTTCATCTTGCACCACTTCATAGTTGGAGCGTTGAATGCTTGCGCTTCCCCGATAGAGGGAAACCACTTGAAGCCAAGCATCTTTGGCCACGGTGTAGGGCCGGAGATGAGGAAGATCTTCGGGTGGGATTGCTTCTTGGATGATGAAGAGAGCAGTCTCATTGAATTGATGATCCACGACTTCTCTAGGAGTGAAGTTACTTCGGTCATGCGGATAGAAACCTTCTTCAATGATTCTCCAAAGATTAGTGTTCACATGATTTAAATGACGCTTAAAACGATAGACCCAAGAATCAAATTCTACATTCTTCTCAATCTTAGGGGCCGGGCCGGCATGATTCAAATGAGTGGAAGGAAGCGGTCCACCATAGACAAGTGGAGGTTCCACATGGGAAAAGATGCCGGTGCCATTTTTACCACTAGAAGAAGGAGCTTTCTCGCTAGTAGGTTCCCCCTTGTCGGACGTAGCATCCGTCACCTTGTTGGCCGGATCACCCACTTTCAACGGCGCGGTGGAAAGTTTAAGCCCTTCTAAGAATTTATTAAACATGCTTTCGACCTCGGTCAGTCATGGAGGTTTTCAATGTGTCCAACGCCACATTGAATTCCTCACGAGAGACCGCGGTTCCCCCATCTCCCGTAGACGAGACCGGATTCACACCGGAGTGCTCCTCCACACTGTCTACGATGTCAACCATACTCTTCGGACGGTAAAGTCCTTAATAAAGAGACGAGGCTCTGATACCAATTGAAAGGATCGATATAGTTGACTAGAGGGGGGGTGAATAGGCAACTAACAATTTTAGCTTTTCTTTACCAATTTAAACTTTGCATCAAAGTAGGTTGTCTAGATATGCAACTAAGTGAGCAACCTATATGATGCAATGACAACAAGCACACAAGCAAGCAAGGGATTTAACACAAGTAAGCTTGCGAAAGTAAAGGGACGAGATAACCAAGAGTGGAGCCGGTGAAGACGAGGATGTGTTACCGAAGTTCCTTCCTTTTGAGGGGAAGTACGTCTCCGTTGGAGCGGTGTGGAGGCACAATGCTCCCCAAGAAGCCACTAGGGCCACCGTATTCTCCTCACGCCCTCACACAATGCGAGATGCCGTGATTCCACTATTGGTGCCCTTGAAGGCGGCGACCGGACCTTTACAAACAAGGTTGGGGCAATCTCCACAACTTAATTGGAGGCTCCCAACGACACCACAAAGCTTCACCACAATGGACTATGGCTCCGCGGTGACCTCAACCGTCTAGGGTGCTCAAACACCCAAGAGTAACAAGATTTGATAGGGATTAGTAGGGGGAATCAAATTTCTCTTGGTGGAAGTGTAGATCGGGGCCTTCTCAACCAATCCCGAGCAAATCAACAAGTTTGATTGGCTAGGGAGAGAGATCGGGCGAAAATGGAGCTTGGAGCAACAATGGAGCTTTTGGGGGAAGAGATAGGTCAACTTTGGGGAAGAAGACCTCCTTATATAGTGGGGGGAACAATCCAACCGTTACCCCCCAAAACAGCCCCGCAGAGGGCGGTACTACCGCAGGAGGCAGCGGCACTACCGCTGAGCACAACGGTACTACCGCTCCCTAGGCGGTACTACCATGGGGTATGGAGGGCAGGAGAGAGACGGACCCGAGCGGTACTGCCGCGGTGGTAGGGCGGTACTACCGCTCATGAGCGGCACTGCCGCTCTACTACCGCTGCAAAGTACCGCACAATCCGACACGAGAAACGACCACTCGAGTCGACGCGCTAGGGGCCTGGTACCACAACGGTACTACGGCTGAGGACCCACCGGCGGTACTACCGCTGCGGAGCGGTACTGCCGCCTGTGACCCCTAAGCGGTACTACCGCTGGGTACCGCGGTACTACCGCTGGGACCAGACAAAGCCCAAGGAAAGGGGAAAGAGATCTCCATTGAAGCGGAAAGGCTCAGAGTGTGTGAAAAGGATGTGTACGTGTTGATTCCACCCTAGCCTTACCAGAGCGGACCCCCTCTTGATAGTACGGTGACTCCTACGAAACTAGTCCACCATAAAAGAAGCGAAAGAGCTACACCGTCTTGAATGACACTCCGAGGGGAAAGAAATCGTCTCGTGTCAAAGGATGAATCTCTAAAATGCTCAAAGCACACGATTAGTCCGCAAACATGTTGTCATCAATCACCAAAACTACATCTAGAGAGATATGCCTTAACACTCGTCTAACCCCGAACTCGGGAGGACTTATCCATAACCATGGAGGCCACACTCACAATGGAGGAAGTTCCCATAATCATAGTGGCCCCAGGAATGGAAACGGGAATGGAGCAGGCAGCAATCAGAACCGTTCTAACCCAGCCACACCCGCCAAGAAGGACCAAAGTCACATTACTTGTTTCAAGTGCGGGAAGACTGGGCACTACGCCAATGACTGTCCGGAATTGAAGAACGACAATGGTAATGGAAGCGCTGGGAAGAAGCCCAACCCTTTCAATAGGGGACAAGTGAACCACGTGAACGTGGAGGAGCTTGAGGAGCAGCCTGATGCAGTTATCGGTAAGTTTTTGGTTAAGTCTTTTACCGCTCTTGTTCTTTTCGATACTGGTGCATCGCATTCATACATATCGAGGGGATTTGTGGATAAGTTTAAGTTGCCAACCCAAGCCCTTAGGACGCCCCTGTTAGTAAGTTCACCTGGAGCAGAGTATATGGCCAGCCGATGGTGCGACCGGATACCCTTAACCATTGGTAGCCATGTTTTCCCGTCAGACCTAATAATTTTGGAGTCACAAGGATTGGATGTGATATTAGGCATGGACTGGATGTCGAAGTATGGAGGAAGCATTGATTGTGCTAGTAAGACAATTCTGCTCACCAGCCCGGAGGGAAAAAGGATCAAGTATATATGTATCCAAGCATTCATCAAGGAGAACCCAAGTAAATTCCCTCTCAGGAGTTGTTTAGGAGGAAGTGCCTGTTGTGAAGGATTACCCGGATGTGTTTCCAGAAGAATTACCCGGCATGCCGCCAGATAGGGACATTGAGTTCTTAATAGAACTGTTGCCAGGCACCAGACCGATATCGAAGAGACCATACCGGATGCTCGCAAATGATTTGGAGGAGATTAAGAAGCAGATCAAGGAGTTATTAGAGAAAGGTTACATCCAACAAAGTTCATCACCGTGGGGAGCCCCAGTGCTTTTGGTTGAGAAGAAGGATGGATCCTTAAGGATGGTTGTTGATTATCATGCACTAAATGAGGTGACGATCAAGAACAAGTACCCATTGCCAATGATCAATGATTTGTTTGACCAGCTGCAAGGAGCTAAAGTGTTTTTGAAGATCGATCTGCGATCAGGATATCACTAGCTGAAGATTCAAGAGAAGGATATACCAAAAACAGCATTCACCAGAAGGTACGGGTTATATGAGTATACGGTCATGTCATTTGGACTGACTAATGCCCCTGCCTATTTCATGAGTATGATGAATAAGGTGTTCATGGAATTCTTGGATAAATTTGTGGTGGTGTTCATTGATGATATAATGGTCTACTCGAAGAATGAGGAGGAGCACAAGGAGCATTTGCGTTTAGTCCTCGAGAAACTCAGGGAACATCAGTTGTATGCCAAGTTCAGCAAATGTGAGTTTTGATTGAAGGAAGTTGGGTTCCTTGGACATGTTATATCAGGAGAAGGTATAGCAGTAGACCCCACCAAGGTTCAGTCAGTCACTGATCGTTGGCACCCACCTCAGTTAGCGAGATCCGCAGTTTTCTTGGACTCGCGGGATACTATCGGAGATTCATTGAGAATTTTTCCAAGATTGCGAAGCCAATGACGGCATTGTTGAAGAAGGATACCAAATTCAAATGGAAGGAGGAATGTGAGGCAAGTTTTCAGGAGAGTTGAAAAAACGTTTGACTACAGCCCCAGTGCTGATTCTGCCAGATATACGCAAGGACTTCCAAGTATATTGCGATGCTTCACGCTCAGGACTTGGAGGTGTACTTATGCAGGACGGAAGAGCTATTTCGTATGCATCCCGACAGCTTCGACCACATGAGTTGAATTATGCTACCCACGATTTGGAGTTAGCAGCCGTAGTGCATGCGCTCAAGACTTGGAGACATTATCTTATCGGAAACCGCTGCGATGTGTACACGGATCATAAGAGTTTGAAGTACATTTTCACACAGAAGGAGCTGAACCTCACGCAGAGGAGATGGTTGGAGCTTATAAAGGATTATGACATGAAGCTTCAGTATCATCCAGGCAAGGCCAATGTCGTAGCAGACGCTTTGAGTCAGAAGAGTTACGTCAACACCCTCGTGAGCGGAGGAATTCCAAAGGAGTTAGCAGAGGATCTCAGGGAACTACGTTTGGAGATTGTTCCTAGAGGTTTTGTTGCAGCAATCGAAGTTCAATCTACCTTGTTGGGAAAGATTCGAGAAGCGCAGACGGATGATAAAGAGATTGCCGAGATAAAAGAGAGAATGAGCAAAGGAAAGGCCAAAGGTTTTTGTGAGGATGAGCACGACACCTTATGGTTAGAGGACCGCGTTTATGTGCCCAATAATGCGGAGATCAGGAAGTTGATACTTCGGGAGGCTCACGACTCGCCATACTCGATACACCCCGGAAACACCAAGATGTATTTGGATTTGAAGGAGCGTTTCTGGTGGACTGGTATGAAGAAGGATATTGCTGAGTATGTAGCCATATGCGATGTATGTCAGAGAGTAAAGGCAGAACATCAGAAGCCAGCAGGATTACTGTAGCCTATGCCGATACCCGAATGGAAGTGGGATAAACTTGGCATGGATTTCATCACCGGATTGCCCAGGACTCGATCAGGATATGATTCTATCTGGGTAGTAGTTGATCGCTTGACCAAAGTGGCTCACTTTATTCCAGTGAAAACCACGTATACCAGTGCGAAGTTGGCCAAGATATATATGACCAGGATCGTATGTCTGCACGGAGTTCCGAGGACCATCGTATCAGATAGAGGAACACAGTTTACTTCAAAGTTTTGGCACCAGCTGCACCAAACTTTGGGTACGAGGCTAGAGTTCAGTACAGCATTTCATCCGCAGACAGATGGACAGACCGAGAGAGTCAACCAGATTCTGGAGGATATGTTGAGAGCTTGTGCGCTAGATTATGGATCTAGTTGGGATGACAATTTGCCCTACGCGGAGTTCTCATACAACAATAGCTACCAGGCCAGTTTGAAGATGGCACCGTTCGAAGCCCTGTATGGACGAAGGTGCAGAACACCGTTGATGTGGGATGAAGTGGGAGGCCGACAGTTGTTTGGACCAGATTTGATCAAAGAGTCTGAAGAAAAGGTTAAGTTGATTCAAGACAGACTGAAGGTAGCTCAGTCCAGGCAGAAGAGTTATGCAGATTCGAAACGCAAGGAGGTAGCCTATGAAATCAGAGACATAGCATATCTTCGTGTATCACCACTCCGAGGGGTGAAACATTTTGGAGTTAAGGGAAAGTTAGCCCCTAGATTTGTAGGACCATACCGAGTTTTGGAACGCATGGGAGAGGTTGCCTACAAGTTGGAATTACCTGAAGGACTGTCAGGAGTTCATGATGTGTTTCACGTATCCCAGTTAAAGAAGTGTCATGCTGATATGGCCGACATACCTCTGAGAGATACAGTGCCCCTGGAAGCGATTCGGTTGAACAGTGATCTGACCTATGAGGAGAAACCCGTCAAGATTCTTGAGTTTGCCAGCCGAGTTACTCGCAGCAAGGTCATCAAGTTTTGCAAAGTTCAGTGGAGCCACCATACGGAGGACGAAGCCACCTGGGAACGAGAGGATGATCTTCGCAAAGACCACCACACCTATTTTCTAGCCAACCCGAATCTCGAGGACGAGATTCATCTTAAGGGGGTAAGTTTGTAACATCCCAAATTTTCAATTTGGAATGTTATACATAGGTCATTCATGCATCTCATATTTTATTGCATTTTGTTTCGCGATCCTCGAAATTCTAAGCAACTCAAGGACCCTCGGAGAGAGTTGGGGATTTCACCAGTTTCATATTTGAATTTTATCGAATATCGAAACGAGGATCATTTGTTTTAATTATTTTTCTCTCTAAAAATATTTCATATTCAAAATATATGAGAGGGGATAATATGATTTCCCCAAAATATTGGAGGAAAAATATTAAAAACAAATAAACATTTTATTTGGGATTTTATTGCTATTTTATTTGCATAGGAAAAATACGCATTTTTCAAAATTGTATTATAGGCCCAAATAAATGTTCACCTTGTCCGACATATTTTTAGAGGACGGGGAAAATTTATTTCAGGATTTTTGGAGTCCGTTTAGTATTTCTTTTCTTTCTTTTTTCTGCATGTTGGATTGTTTTTAAAAAAAAGTGTAACCGACTCCGGGCCGTACCCGGCCAGGACACCTCGGGCCGGCCTTTTTAAGCCGTGGCCCCGGGGCCCCGACAACCCAGCCGCCCCGTGCCCCCTCGCAAACCCTAACCCGAGCCGCCGCCGCTGCCCCGCCGGAGACCGCCGCCGCCTCGCTGGAATTCCGCCGGACTCGAGGTAGCCGCCGCCGGTTTTTCTTTTAAAACCGTTCGGTTTTTTTATATATAAACCCTAGTTCGTTTTTTTAGATCGGTTCGTCGGTTTTCTCGGTTTAGTTTATTTAGCGGACGTTCGTCCGTACGTTCGTTTTAATGAACGGTTTTCGCGCGTTAGTCGCAGACAGTGAATGTTCGTTCGTTAGCATGTTCGTCAGTTTTTCTTTTTCTCGGGTTTTTCGCGATTATTTTCGACCGCGATTTCTGATCCGGTTTTCGTTTTAGTATATCTTTTCGCTCGTTTATCGGAATCAGGCGATTTAAGCGCCTAGATCTTCGTATCAAAGCCCTCTTTCTGATTAACCAACTTGAACAAGATTTTAGTACTGTAAAATTTGACTTTAGCCCAGATTAGTAAACGGATCTTGTTTCTTTCGCAGTTTGAGTTTCGTTGCTCCGTTTGATTTGATTCTTTTTGCAAACCGGAGTTCTTAAGTTGAATTTTCTGGTTAGATCTTCTTATTTGAGATTTACCCGTGCATCTTCGCTTGATTGCTTATGTGTGCTATTGTTTGTTTGCGATAGAATTCCCGGAGTGCGAAGCGTGCTACTACGAGTCTCTAGGTTTTGCGGATCGTCAGCAAGGCAAGTAACACATTGATCATACTCTTTTCATACCCAGTTTTATGCATTAGTTCCAATCCTCAAACACTGCATGATTAGGATGTGGTTAACTTGTGGGTTGGGAAGAAGTTGATGAGGTAGAACCTATTACCTGTTTTATTATCAAACCCTCGGGAGTTACTTCTACGTTATGCTTATATTGCCATGCTATGCTCGTAGACGTGGATTGGGTTTGAGTGTATCCATGACAGATGTGAGTTGTTAATTAATGGTTCAACTTAAGGTGGCTACTTTAATACACATCTGGGTGGATTGCTTGTTTGGGCACCTGGGGAATCCAGTGTTGTCCTAGGAGATCCCGGGGCATCCGTGTGATCATCCTACGGTCCGCCACCCAGGCTCAAAGGGATCGTGAGATTTTCATGCTAGAAACTTCCGTGTGCAGCCACAAGCTATTATGGGCTCTAGCATAGTTTGAGTAAGTTGCATGACCTCTTCCAGTGGTAGGCTAGTAGATGTAGGGGATGTAGGTTGGTACTGTCTACCCTAGGTTAGTGTTAATGCTTCTAAAAGACTGTGTCTCGGTCATCCGTTTCTCAAACACCATGTAGTGCGAGAAATCCAACGGAGGAGATCGAGTCTTGTGGGGAAAAGTGCGCAAACCTTTGCAGAGTGTACAATCTAATCATGGTTAGCCTTGTCCCAGGTTATGGACATCTTGAGTATCTAGTACTTGGATTATCCTATCGTATCTCATCACTCTAAATTAATATGTTGGGTTGTTAATGATTACTTTAATTGGGATTGAGATGGGGGTACCATTCTCAATGTTTCAACTACCATGATAGTTAAATAAAATCTATTCCTTTGCTGTAGGGAAAATTGGCTTTTCGCAAAAACCATATAACCATAGAGCCTCCACCAGCCATATATGCATGTAGTGATAGCATTTATTCTGTTCATTGCTCTACTGTGTTACATTGCCAGCATATTCCATGTGCTGACCCGTTTTCGGGCTGCAACGTATTATGTTGCAGACTTTTCAGACGAGGAGTAAGGTTCGCTAGGTCGTTGTCGTGCAGCTCAGCTATGCCGTTGGAGTTGATGGACTCACGTTATCTTCCAAGCCTTCCGTTGTTATCGTATTAGATGGCCTTAAGCCATATTTATTGTAATAAGTTCTCTTCTGAGATATTCGATGTAATAAGTGTGTGATTGCCACTCTGTTATAAATCCTTCGAGTACTGTGTGTGTCAGCATTACCGATCTAGGGATGACACTGAAGCACAGAGACTTGACCGTTTGAGGTCGGGTCGCTACACTTGTGCATCCAATATCCTTTAAACCAGTTTTGCCACATGAGTCCACTATACCTACCTATATGCAGTATTCTTTTGCCGTTCTAAGCAAATTTGTATGTGCCATCTCTAATTTTCAAAATAAATTTCTCTTTTGTGTGCTTGTACCGCTCGCGAGGCGGTGAGGGGTGGCCAATATTTTCCATGCTAGATGTGTTATTCTCACGATGAGTGTTTATTCACTTGTCATTGCACGAGAGTAAGGGAAAGATATTAGGGATGCCCAGTCCCGAAATGAAAAATGAATTTACTTTATGTTGTCAAATAATAAATTCCTTGGAAAGTGTTGGTATGGAGGGCACCCATGGATACGGTTAGCCATGGAAAGTGAAAGTATGGTGGAAAAAGGAATAAACTTTATTTTTTGTTTGGGAACCGCCTATGATATATCTAGCATGGAAAGTGTTGGGAGCTCTAAGTCGTTTTCGTTGGTGGGAAAAGTATGCCTCTCAAAATGTTTTTATCTCTCAATTTTCGCTCTGAGCTCTGGCACCTCTACAAATCCCTACTTCCCTCTGCGAAGGGCCTTTCTATTTACTTTATGCTATTTTTATTTTTATTTGAGTCTCCATCTTCTATTATAAAGCACTGACTAAGGGGCACTATGATCGTACTTGAGCATTGGGTGTAGCTAATATGCGAGTGTGTTTCATGAATGGATCAATGATTGAGCATAATGGGCTAGGGATAACTTGCTTTAGTGTTGATATTTTGAAAGACATGGTTGCTTGTTGATATGCTTGAGTATTGAAATCTTCATGTCAAAACTAGACTATTGCTTTGAATCATATAAAAGTCCAAATGTCCATGCTACAAAAGAAAAAGAATATGTGATGGATATGATAGGTAGCTTTCCACAACAAATATTCCATTTTCAATTGCAACTTTATCATGATAAGTTTTATGAGAAAGATTTGTTGTTATCATGCTAGGAAAAGTGATTGAAATTATCATTGATCAAACTTATGCACTTTGCTAGCATTCACACTTCATAAATTATTTCTTTTATCATTTACCTACTTGAGGACGAGTAAGAATTAAGCTTGGGGATGCTGATACGTCTCCAACGTATCTATAATTTATGAAGTATTCATGCCATGTTTACAATAATTTTATGGTTTTGGTATGATTTGCATGGAACTAACCCGGACTGACGCTGTTTTCAGCAGAACTACCGTGGTGTTGTTTTTTGTGCAGAAATGAAAGTTCTCCAAATGAGTTGAAACTTTTTGATGATTTTTTTTCAAACAAAAGAGACCCCAAAGCTTCGTGGAAGGACCAGAAGGTGAAGGAGTAGGGCACAAGACACCGGGGCGTGCCTGGTGGGCCTGCCTTGCCCTGGTGGGTTGTGCTCACCTCGAGGCCCATCTTAGCATGAAACCAACACCAAAAAATCCTATAAATAGAGAAACCATCAAAAGTAACCCTATATCAGAAGTTCTGCTACCGCAAGGCTCTGTAGCCACCGAAAACCAATCTAGACTCTTTCCGGCACCCTGCCGGAGGGGCGAATCATCTCCGGTGGCCATCTTCATCATCCTGACGGCCACCATGATGAGGAGGGAGTAGTCCACCCTCGGGGCTGAGGGTTTGTACCAGTAGCTATGTGTTTAATCTCTCTCTCGTCTTCTTGAGATGTCACGATCTTGATGTAACGTGGCCTTCGTTAATATAGTCAGATCATATGGTGTTTTCCTCTCTCTATCTTGTTGTGATGAATTGAGCTTTCCCTTTGAGATTTCGTTGTTATCGGATTGAATACTTTTATGGATTTGAGAACAGTTGATATATGTCTTGCAATTGAATACTCGTGGTGACAATGGGGTATCGTATTGATTCACTTGATATATGTTTTGGCACTCAACTCACGGATTCCCAAGGTGACATTAGGGTAATCTATGCATAGGGGTTGATGCACGTTCTTGTCTTTGTTTCTCCGGTAGAAATCTTGTGGCACTCTTTGAAGTTCTTCGTGTTGGATTGAGTATTATGAATATGAATTTGCTTTGGTGTTATTTTAGTACGAACTCTAGGATAGATCAAACGGAAAGAATAGCTTTGTATTATTTTAGTACGGACTCTTGAATAGATCGAACGGAAAGAATAGCTTTGAGGTGGTTTCGTACCCTACAAACAATTTATTCTTATGTTCTCTGCTAGATAGGAACTTTGGAGTGATTCTTCATTGCACATTGAGGGATGGTTATATGATCCAATTATATTAGCATTGTTGAGAGGTTGCACTAGTGAAAGTACGGACCCTAGGCCTTGTTTTCAAGCATTGCAATACCGTTTTTGTGCCCGTTTACTATTTGCTAACTTGCTGTTTTTATTTATTCAGATTATAAAAAAATATTTCTACCATCAATATTACACTTTTATTACCATCTCTTCCCCGAACTAGTGCACCTATACAATTTGCCATTGTATTGGGTGTGTTGGGGACACAAAAAATTTCTTGTATTTGGTTGCAGGGTTGTTCGAGAGAGACCATCTTCATCGTACACCTCCCACGGATTGATAAACCTTAGGTCATCCACTTGAGGGAAAATTGCTGCTGTCCTACAAAACTCTGCGCTTGGAGGCCCAACACGAGTCTACAAGAATAAAGGTACGCAGTAGACATCAGTGCTCCATGACGTTCAAAACGTCTTTGAAGTCCTGATTCTAAGACGTAAAGCATGGCACATTGAACTATCGAGTAGTCATCAGCTTTGCTCTGCCAAACGTTCATAACGTCTGCAGTTGCTCCTGCAGCGGGCCTTGCACCTAGCGGTGCTTCCAGGACGTAATTCTTCTGTGCAGCAATGAGGATAATCCTCAAGTTACGAACTCAGTCCGTGTAGGTTCTACCATCATCTTTCAACTTAGCTTTCTCTAGGAACGCATTAAAATTCAAGGGAACGGTAGCACGGGCCATTGATCTACGACAACATAGACATGCAAAAACTATCAGGTACTAAGTTCATGATAAATTAAAGTTGAATTAATCATATTACTTAAAAACTCCCACTTAGATAGACATCCCTCTAGTCATCTAAATGATCACGTGATCCATATCAACTAAACCATGTCCGATCATAACGTGAGATTGAGTAGTTTTCAATGGTGAACATCACTATGTTGATCATATCTACTATATGATTCACGTTCGACCTTTTGGTCTCAGTGTTACGAGGCCATATCTGCATATGCTAGGCTCGTCAAGTTTAACCCGAGTATTCTGCACGTGCAAAACTGGCTTGCACCCGTTGTATGTGAACGTAGAGCTTATCACACCCGATCATCACGTGGTGTCTCAGCACGACGAACTGTAGCAATGGGGCATACTCAGGGAGAACACTTATACCTTTAAATTTAGTGAGGGATCATCTTATAATGCTACTCTTGTACTAAGCAAAACAAGATGCATAAAGGATAAACATCACATGCAATCAAAATACGTGACATGATATGGTCATCATCTTCTTGTGCTTTTGATCTCCATCTCCAAAGCACCGTCATGATCTCCTTCGTCACCAGCTTGACACCTTGATCTCCATCGTAGCATCGTTGTCGTCTCGCCAACTATTTCTTCTACGACTATCGCTACCGCTTAGTGATAAAGTAAAGCAATTACATGGCGATTGCATTTCATACAATAAAGCGACAACCATAAGGCTCCTGCCAGTTGCCGATAACATTTACAAAACATGATCATCTCATACAACAATTTATATCTCATCACGTCTTGACCATATCACATCAGAACATGCCCTGTAAAAACAAGTTAGACGTCCTCTACTTTGTTGTCGCAAGTTTTACGTGGCTGCTACGGACTTCTAGCAAGAACCATTCTTACCTACGCATCAAAACCACAATAATTTTTCGTCAAGTGTGCTGTTTTAACCTTCAACAAGGACCGGCCGTAGTCAAACTCGATTCAACTAAAGTTGGAGAAACAGACACCCGCCAGCCACCTGTGTGCGAAGCACGTCGGTAGAATCAGTCTCATGAACGCGGTCATGTAATGTCGGTACGGGCCGCTTCATCCAACAATACCGCCAAATCAAAGTAATACGTTGGTGGTAAGTAGTATGACTATTATCGCCAACAACTCTTTGTGTTCTACTCGTGCATATATCATCTACGCATAGACCTGGCTCGGATGCTGTTGTTGGGGAACATACTAATTCAAAAAAATTCCTATGATCACGCAAGATCTATCTAGGAGATGCATAACAACGAGAGGGGAGAGTGTTTCCACGTACCCTCGTAGACCGAAAGCGGAAGCGTTTAGTTAACACGGTTGATGTAGTCGAACGTCTTCACGATCCAACTGATCCAAGTGCCAAACGTACGGCACCTCCGTGTTCTACACACGTTCAGCACGATGACGTCCCTCGAGCTCTTGATCCAGTAGAGGTTCGAGGGAGAGTTCTGTTAGCACGATGGCGTGGCGACGGTGTTGGTGATGTGATCCGCGCAGGGCTTCGCCTAAGCACTACGACAATATGACCGAGGTGGTAAACTGTGGAGGGGGGCACCGCACACGGCTAAGAAACAACTGTAGTGTCTTTGGGGTGCCCCCCTGCCCACGTATGTAAAGGAGGGGGAGGAGGAGGCCGGCCCAAGGGGGGCACGCCATGAGGGGGAGTCCTACTAGGACTCTGATACGTCTCCAATGTATATATAATTTATGAAGTATTCAAGCTATTTTATTATCATTCTTGGATGTTTTACAATCATTTTATAGCAACTTTATATCATTTTTTGGGACTAACCTATTGACCCAGTGCCCAGTGTCAGTTGCTGTTTTTTGCTTGCTTTTTTACATCACAGGAAATCAATACCAAACGGAGTCCAAACGCAACAAAACTCCACGGAGATTTTTTATGGGCCAGAAGACATCCATTGGGCCAGAGCAACACACGGGGGGGGGGGTGCCCCGAGGGGGGCACAACCCACCAGGGCGCGCCAGGCCCCCCTGGCGTGCCCAGGTGGGTTGTGCCCACCTCGGTGGCGTCCCGCACCCCCTCTTTGCACTATAAATTCCCAAATATTCTGAAAACCTTCGGGGTTAACCTAGATCAGAAGTTTCGCCGCCGCAAGGATCAGAAGTTTCGCCGCCGCAAGGCACTATAAATTCCCAAATATTCCGAAACCCTTCGGGGTTAACCTATATCTTTAGATCTTGCAATTGAATCTTTTAGTTTATTGTTTATCACTAGTTTGGTCTATAAAAGAAAACTACATAAAAATGGAATTTAGGTTGCATCATATTATTGATCATCTTTATAATATCTTTCTTGAAAATGATGCATCGGAGAATTGTGCTCAATTGTTAGAAGAAGAAGTCAATAAAATGCTTGGCACAAAATTTTTGAATGATGAGCATGATTGCAATGTTGTTAGTATGAGTTCTTTGAATATCCAAAATGCTAATGATGATTGCACAAGTCATGACAAAATGTTTCTTATAAGCATGTCACTTTTTGTGGAGTGAATTGGGAGTGTAATTGCACACCAAAAAGGGAAGATAGATTTTGTAAGAAGCATAAATCTTTAGAAACAAAAAGGTTGCAAGAGAGGCTAGATGATTGTGCGGAAAGATGTAAATTTTTTCGCCATCCTTGTGAACTTTGCAATGAACGTGGTCATTTAAATCTGCAATGCAAATTCTTTCATGATCAAATCGTGTCCAAACATTGTGATAGCTTGATTACCCTTGAGCATCATAAAGAACTTAGTCTTCTTTTGGGGTATGAGGAAATGAAACGTATAAGTAAGGGTTTTCCAAACCCCAAGAGGTTTCTTGATTTTGATCTAGAAGAAATTTATATGTTTTGTGCGGTAAATTGCATTGATAATCCTTATATTGCCAACTATCTAAAGTCAAGAGAACAAATAGAATATGAAGAGAGTACTAATGAAAGGGAAAATATTTCCCAAAACCCTCCTAGTGTTTATTATGATGAATCAGATAACGAGGAGGAGCTTCCTATCCAACCAATCTCATCAATAAGAAGCTTGAAAAGATTAATTAAACCCACACATGACGTGGTGAAGAATAAGAAAAGAAGAAAGAAGAGAGGTAAAAAGGTATCTCTCCCAAATAATGTTGCTCCTATTATTGTTGTGCATCATGAAAATGAATAAAAAATAATTATGGAAGATGATGCACTTGATGATGATTTTGTTATGCCTATTGCTTGTTGTGATGATTATGATTGGGAAGATAATGATACTTCTTATAATATTGGAAATCTTTTTGGCACCAACTTGGGAAATTATGATGATAGCAATTGTTATACCGTTGGTTCCATTCATACTATTAATGATGAGAATGATTATGCTTATGATATGCCAAGCCACTAGCTTGGGGATGCTATGTATGATGAGAATGACATGTTTGAGAATTTATTTGCTGCAATTAATGTTTGTCCCAAGCTTGGGGAGGCTATGTTTAATGAAGGTGATCTTTTTAGCCCCCCTACTTTGATTGATCAAACTTATTTTGATGATAGCATGCCTCCCATTTATGATGATTACATTGATAAAAGTGGGTTTGGAAGAGTGTCAACTCTAGGTAGTAGTGATCCCACTATTTTGGAGGGTGCTGAATCTCATTACAATATTGATGAAAGTGGATTTGGAGAGGTCGTGACTTTATTTAGTGATACATCCACTATTTTGGAAGAGGTTTCAACTGACTATGGCAATAAAGTTGCTTTCTATGATGATTATTATGATGACATGTATGCCATAGAGAGTAATTAATTTTCTATGCTTGTGGATCATGAAAAGAATGCTTTATGTAATGGTTATATTGATGAATCTATTCATGATGCTACTGAAAATTATTATGAGAGAGGAACTTATGATGCGTGATGTTCTCTTTATGTTTCAATTATTATCTTTTATGTGAGCATCATTGAAATCATCTTGCCTAGCTAAAAGGCATAAAAGAAAAGCGCTTGTTGGGAGACAACCCAACACTTTTATCTACTGTTTTTGTGTGTTCACATGATTATGCTATTGTATTGATCATGTTTTATTGCTTTTGTTTCAAAAAAGTGCCAAGTAAAGCCTTTGGGATCATGATGGGTGATAGTTGATTTGACCCTGCTGAAAAACAGAAACTTTTGCACTCACGAAAATAAGTCTCATTTTTAACAGAAGAGTGATTTTCAGTTGATTCTTTTTGAAGAAGTTTAATATAAAAATTTCTCACGTGGTCCCAATTTTTTCATATTTTTTGAGTAGCATAAGTATGGTAGTTATCCAGATCATTACATACTGTTTTGTTTTTGACAGATTCTATTTTCAATGCATAGTTTGCTTGTTTTCTAGTTTCTATGGCTTATATTGCTCAATATAAATTGTGGAAATGATATTCTACAGTAGGAATTGTGTGTAAAAAATTATGAATCTTGTCTTTGGCAGTACCAAAACTGGAATGGTTTGCTCTTTATCATACTAACCTATCTCACAAAGTTCCGTTAAGTTTTGTGTGATTGAAGTTTTCAAGTTTTGGGTGAGATATTGATATGAGGAGAATAAGGAGTGACAAGACCCTAAGCTTGGGGATGCCCAAGGCATCCCAATGAAATACTCAAGGAATATCCAAGCAACTAAGCTTGGGGATGCCCCGGAAGGCATCCCCTCTTTCGTCTCCAACAATATCGGTAACCTCACTTCGAGCTATGTTTTCATTCATCACATGATATGAGTTTTGCTTGGAGCATCATTTTATTTTGTTAGGATTTTCTTGCTGTTATTTAGAATAATGTTTTGCATCTTTTATTTCAATAAAAGTGGCATTGATAGCCTTTGCCATGATTATCTTGCAAGTATACATGTTGCTGTTTGAAAACAGAAAGTTTATCGATGTTGCAAAAATTCCCGAGAAAAGTCAGAGTGTGATAAAATGTTGCATAATAAGCTCTGATAAATTTTCTATAGTGTGGTAGAATTTCATAATTTTTGGAGTTGAATAAGTATTGTTACTCTTGCATTCTTTACAGACTGTACTGTTTTGGCAGATCGCTGTTATGTTTGCATTGTTTGCATATGTTTGCTTGTTTAATGATCCTATTTGAGGATAGGAGTATTAAATATGCAGAGGCATTTAGTATGCAATGTTTAATAATAATTTTAGTGATTTGCTACAGTAGAGAATGATAAGGTTTTTTCATTGGTTTATACTAACTTATCTCACGAGTTCTTGTTGAGTTTTGTGTGGATGAAGCCTTTAAGATTTAGGGAAACTGTGATATGAGAGGAATTAAGGAGACACAAAAGCTCAAGCTTGGGGATGCCCAAGGCATCCCAAGATAATATTTCAAGAAGTCTCAAGCATCTAAGCTTGGGGATGCCCCGGTAGGCATCCCACCTGTCTTCTTCAACAATTATCGGTTAGTATCGGTTGAGCCTAAGTTTTTGCTTCTTCACATGAGTTGTGCTATTCTTAGAATGTAATTTTATTTTTGTTTTGCTTTCTGTTTTAATAAAATACTTAGATCTGAAAGTTTTAAACAAGAGAGAGTCCACACATATCTATCTATTTACTTAACTACTCATTTGATCTTCACTTATATCTTTTTGGAGTAGCTTGTCATTTACTCTTGTACTTCACTTATATCCTATGAGTAAATTGTTGAATAAATTGAATGTCATGAAGTTGAAATCATATCATGCCTAGTAGCAGCTTCACATTGGGTTTAGAAAATGAAACCTTTTGAGGCTTGACAATCACAATTTTGGTCATACAAGCAATTCATGAATAATCAGTATAAGGAAGAGAACTTTCACATGCAAATACACTATCTTGGAAATCTTTTGTGATTGTGAGCCCCCATTAGAATATTATATGCCAAAAATTGTTGATGTTGGACAAGGAAGACAACGTAATGATTTATGTTTGCTCATATTCACATAGAAGTCATATTGTCATAGATCCTTCAACATGTGGTGCTTGTCCCCATCTTTGCTAGCCAAAAATTCCGCACTAAGTAGAGATACTACTTGTGCATCCAAAAATCCTTAAAACCCAAATCTTATTTTCAAGAATCCACCATACCTACCTAAGGATTGAGCAAGATCCTTCAAGTAAGTTGTCAGGGGTGCAATAAGGCAATAAAAATTGCTTCTAGAAGTGTTAGATCATTTAGTGTAAGAGAAAATTGAGTGTTGTACGAACTTATGATGGCAAAGCAATAAAAGCGACAGATTGTATAATAAAGGTTGCTATCATAAGGGGCAATATAATGTGACATTCTTTTCCACTAATGGATTGAGCATACAAACAAATAAGCGCATGGCAACCTCTGCTTCCCTCTGCGAAGGGCCTATCTTTTAATTTTCAGTATTCATTTTTATGCAAAGAGTCAAAGTTATTCTCTCTATTCCTTTTTATTTTTATATTTTGGCAAGCATCATGTGGTGAGCAAAGATCTAGGCACATATGTCCAGTTGAATATGGGTAGCATCAGTTATTATTGTTGACATCACCCTTTAGGTGAATATGTTGGGAGGCAAAACAATAAGCCCCTATCTTTCTATGTGTCCGGTTGAAACATTTTGCTCATGAGTATGCGGTGAGTGTTAGCAATCATAGAAGACTATATGATGGTTGAGTATGTGGGGCTCTTACTTAAACTTTGTTGAATAAGTTGAATTGCCACTGCTTGGTGACTAAGAACATAGGTTGTTGAGTTTCAAGAGGGTTCATTGTTTGAACCTTAACATGTGAATTGGTTGCTATTATAACATGAGAAGTTTTATAAGAAAGAATTGTTGTTATGATGCTAGGAAAAGTGATTGAAATTGTGATTGATCAAACTTGTGCACTTTGCTAGCATTCATACTTCATAAATTATTTCTTTTATCATTTACCTACTCGAGGACGAGCAGGAATTAAGCTTGGGGATGCTGATACGTCTCCAACGTATCTATAATTTATGAAGTATTCATGTTGTTTTATTATCATTCTTGGATGTTTTACAATCATTTTATAGCAACTTTATATCATTTTTTGGGACTAACCTATTGACCCAGTGCCCAGTGACAGTTGCTGTTTTTGCTTGTTTTTTTACATCGCAGGAAATCAATACCAAATGGATTCCAAATGCAACGAAACTCCACGGTGATTTTTTACGGGCCAGAAGACATCGATTGGGCCAGAGCATCACCTGGGGGGTTCCCCGAGGGGGCACAACCCACCAGGGCGCGCCAGGCCCCCCTGGCGTGCCCACCTCGGTGGCCTCCCGCACCCCCTCTTTGCACTATAAATTCCCAAATATTCCGAAACCCTTCGGGGTTAACCTAGATCAGAAGTTTCGCCCGCCACAAGGCTTTGTATCCACCGAAAACCAATCTAGCTCCGTTCCGGCACCCTGCCGAAGGGGGGAATCATCTTCGGTGGCCATCTTCATCATCCCGGCGGCCACCACGATGAGGAGGGAGTAGTCCACCCTCGGGGCTGAGGGTTTGTACCAGTAGCTATGTGTTTAATCTCTCTCTCTCTCTCTCGTGATCTATATCATGGGCTTTGTTAATATAGTTGGATCATATGATGTTTCTCCCCTCTATACTCTTGTTGTGATGAATTGAGTCTTTACCCTTTGAAGTTTTATCTTGTCAGATTGAATATTCAGAGATGAGAACACATGATATATGTCTTGCGATATGAATACTTGAGGTGACAATTGGGGTATCTTATTGATTCACTTGATATATGTTATGGCATTCAACTCGCGAATTCCCGCGGTGATATTGGGGTAATCTATGCATAGGGGTTGATGCACGTTTTTATTATCTTTTCTCCGACGGAAACTTTGGGGTCTCTTTATAGTTCTTTGTGTGGGTTGAGTATTATGAATATGAACTTGCTTTGGTGTCATCTTAGTACGGACTCTAGGATAGATCGGACGAAAAAATAGCTTTGTGTTATTTTAGTACGGACTCTTGAATAGATCGAACAGAAAGAATAGCTTTGAGGTTGTTTAGTACCCTACAAACAATTCCTATCTTTTGTTCTCCGCTAATAGGAACTCGGGAGTGTTTCTTCGTTACACTTTGAGGGATAATCATATGATCCAACTATGTTAGCACTGTTGAGAGATTGCACTAGTGAAAGTACGAACCCTAGGCCTCATTTTTAAGCATTGCAATACTGTTTATGTGCCCGTTTACTATTTGCTACCTTGCTATTTTTATTATTCAGATTATAAAAATATATTTCTACCATCAATATTACACTTTTATCACCATCTCTTCGCCAAACTAGTGCACCTATACAATTTTCCATTATATTGGGTGTGTTGGGGACACACGAATTTCTTGTATTTGGTTGCAGGGTTGTTTGAGAGAGACCATCTTTATCCTACACCTCCCACGGATTGATAAACCTTAGGTCATCCACTTGAGGTAAAATTGCTACAGTCCTACAAAACTCTGCGCTTAGAGGCCCAACACGAGTCTATAAGAATAAAGTTGCGTAGTAGACATCAGACTCCGTTCCTAGTAGGATTCGCCCCCCCCCCTCCGTCCATCTAACGGAGAGGGGAAAGGGAAAAGGTGGGAGTGGGAGAAGGAAAGAGGGGGGCCGCGCCCCCTCCCCTTGTCCAATTCGGATTGGAGCAAGGGGGCGCGCAACACCTCCTATGGCCTGCCTCCTCTCCTCCACTATGTCCCAATAGGCCCATTAACTTTCCCGGGGGGTTCCGGTAACCTCCCGGTACTCCGAAAAATCCCAGATCTTCTTCGGAACCATTCTGGTGTCCGTATATAACCTTCCAATATATGAATCTTTACCTCTCGACCATTTCGAGACTCCTCGTCATGTCCGTGATCTCATCCGGGACTCCGAACAAACTCCAGTCACCAAAACACATAACTCATAATACAAATCGTCATCGAACGTTAAGGGTGCGGATCCTACGGGTTCGAGAACTATGTAGACATGACCGAGACACATCTCCGGTCAATAACCAATAGCGGAACCTGGATGCTCATGTTGGCTCCTACATATTCTACGAAGATCTTTATCGGTCAAACCGCATAACAATATACGTTATTCCCTTTGTCATCGGTATGTTACTTTCCCGAGATTCGATCGTCGGTATCATCATACCTAGTTCAATCTTGCTACCGGCAAGTCTCTTTACTCGTTCTGTAATGCATCATCCCGTAACTAACTCATTAGTCACATTGCTTGCAAGGTTTATAGTGATGCCATTCCCAAGAGGGCCCAGAGATACCTCTCCGATACTCGGAGTGACAAATCCTAATCTTGATCTATGCCAACTCAACAAACACCATTGGAGACACCTGTAGAGCATCTTTATAATCACCCAGTTATGTTGTGACGTTTGATAGCACACAAAGTGTTCCTCTGGTATTCAAGAGTTGCATAATCTCATAGTCAGAGGAATATGTATAAGTCATGAAGAAAGCAATAGCAATAAAACTAAATGATCATTATGCTAAGTAACGGATGGGTCTTGTCCATCACATCATTCTCTAATGATGTGATCCCGTTGATCAAATGACAACACATATCTATGGTCAGGAGACATAACCATCTTTGATTAACGAGCTAGTCAAGTAGAGGCATACTAGGGACACTCTGTTTGTCTATGTATTCACACATGTACTAAGTTTCCGGTTAATACAATTCTAGCATGAATAATAAACATTTATCATGATATAAGGAAATATAAATAACAACTTTATTATTGCCTCTAGAGCATATTTCCTTCAGGAAGAGAGGTGTGGACTGATGGTGTGGTGACCGAGTGGAGCGTTGGAGATCGCAGAGGTCCGGCAAGGGCTTGGCAGGCGGCCAGGGTGGTACAACAGCAGTGACCGAGAGGGAGGAACCAGATGCAGAGAAGGGGACATGTATAGACACGTGGGGTTCGGATGTGGTTTTGAGTGGGCTGTGGGTATCGATGTCTTACGTCCCGGTCGTCAACACTCCCGCAAAGCCCCCTAGTTTGCTTTCGGTTTGCGAGAAAACGAACACTCCAACTGGTCTGCAAACTGATGTGGGACGGCGTTGGATGGCAAACTCCGTTCGGTTAGCGCGGTCCATAAGTTTGCTGGCGATTTGTGGGTGTGCTTTGGAAAGGCCCTATGGAAGTATTTTATTAGGGTGACATTACACATCAATCACCCAATCTAAGCGAGCAACCGGTTGTCATGCATGTCATATGATTGGATGTCGCACAACCATTTGATCCCATACAAACCTGTCCTCCACGTTGCAGTAGAAACATGTGGGAGCGTGGGATTGGACCCTTCCATCGTGAGCGCATCATGAATAAAAATATCCTTCTACCTTGCCGCTCAATCCCCTGCCCCCCACCCATACATGGCTCACACGTGAAAAAAAGCTCGGCACCGATGTCGCCTCACCGTGAGCGAGGTCATAGCCACTCGAAGCATTGGTTGTCTCCTCTCAAATCACCGATGATGGTTGGTCGCAACACCGACGGTTGCGGGTTGTGGCGGCGGTGAAATCACATTTAGTCCAGTGTGATGACAATGTGGTTAGTGAATGATGATTACTAAGTTTATATCAGGTCACTGGTTCTATCGAGGACTATTTATATGGAGATGGTTGACCCCCCCACTTTGAAAATGTGATATCAGGCATTATTTTCATACTAGAAGTTTTGTTTTGGTTTCTTTTGAGTCATAGGACAACCACATTATTAAGAGGGGTCAAAGTGCTTGGACAAAAGTGTGGGATAATGCAAGAACGTACATTATCCATCACATTTCATCAACCAAATTTTCTAAAACCCCACCTCCAAACTGCTCATTTGATGCTTACCTCGCTGAAAGTGCATGTAGCCCCTAAGAAACTAGATGGGGTCATCTTCAAAGTGGATTTCGAAAAGGCATATGATAAAGTTAAGTGGCCTTTACTTCAGCAGGCAATGCGCATGAAGGGTTTTAACGAGACCTGGAGGAATCAGGTGGATTCCCTAGTCCAAAAAGGTAGTGTCAGAGTTAAGGTTAATGATGATATCAGGCATTATTTTCATACTCATAAGGGCTTGAGACAAGGTGATCCCATGTCTCCGCTCTTATTCAATATAGTACCCGATATGTTGACCATTCTTATCGGCAGGGCCAAGGAGAACAGACAGGTGGGTGGATTAGTTCCCCATCTCATTGATGGGGGAGTTTCCATCTTACAATATGCTGACGACACTATTCTTCTTATAGAGCATGATCTCGCAAAGGCCCGAAACATGAAACTAGTGCTATGTCTTTTTGAACAATTGTCGGGATTCAAAATATTTTTTCACAAAAGCGAACTGTTCTGCTTTGGGAGGGCCAAATAGGAACAAGATGCATATAAACAATTGTTCGGATGCAAATTGGGATCTTTGCCTTTCAGTTATTTGGGCATACCCATTCATCATCGAAAGCTTACTAATAAAGAATGGAAATGCATTGAAGATCGATTCGAAAAAAACTAAGCTGCTGGAAGGGCAAGCTAATGTCTTATGGAGGTCGGTTGGTGCTTATTCATTCAATACTAACTAGTATGCCGATGTTCCTGTTATCATTCTTCGAAGTACCTAAGGGGGTACGGAAGAGACTTGATTTTTATCGATCTAGATTTTCTGGCAGTCAGACGATGTAAAGACGAAATATTGCTTGGCAAGATGGGATATCATTTGCCGGGCCAAGGACCAGGGTGGTCCTGGCATTGAGAACCTAGAGATTAAAAACAAATGTTTAATGAGTAAATGGTTATATAGGTTATCAGTAGAAGCTGATGGTATGTGGGCTCAGATACTACGAAACAAATATTTACATTCAAAAACTCTGGCCCAAGTTACCGCAAGGCCTACCGATTCACCTTTCTGGAAGGGACTTATGAGAAGAAAGATGCGTTCTTTCGTAGGGCCAAATTCTTTGTTGGCAATGGGATGACAACAAGATTTTGGGAGGATAGGTGGTTAGGGGAGACGCCTCTAGCGCTACAATTCCCCACCTTATATAATATTGTTCAACGTAAGGAGGATTACGTGGCTAATATTCTACAGGAGGTGCCCTTAAATATCCAGTTTAGGAGATCTTTAGTTGGGGAGCGTTGGAATTCCTGGCTACACTTGGTGAGGAGGTTGATGGAAGTCCAACTATCCGACCAACCTGATTCCTTTCACTGGAAACTAACCAGAAATAGTGTGTTACGGTAAAATCTATGTGCGTGGATCTAATTAATTCTGGCCCAATCCCAAGATCACTACATATTTGGAAAGTGAAGGTTCCCTTGCGTATCAAATTTTTTATGTGGTTTGTCCACAAGCAAGTGATCCTCACCAAAGATAATCTACTAAAGCGGCAGTGGGTAGGTAGTGCACGATGTTGTTTTTGTGATCATGATGAAACAATACAACACTTATTCATAGAATGCCCCCTCGTGAAATTACTTTGGTGAACGATTCATATAGCCTTTAAAATTAACCCTCCAACTAGCATTGAAGCGTTATTTGGGACCTAGCTAGCTGGAGTTGATCTACTTACTGCGTCTCATATTCGGATTGGAATATGTGCGCTTATTTGGGCTATATGGAACTGCAGAAATGACATGATCTTTAACAGACAACATTTTTTAACATTCTTGCATGTCATCTTCAGAGCTACAGCATGGATCCGTACGTAGTCCTTACTCACTCATATGGACTCCAGGGAGCCGTTGGTTACTGGGTGCACCCAGTGGGAGATGGTAGCATGGGATATATTCAACCGGTTTGGATGTCAGTCATAATAGGATAGGCGTCTAGTGTTCTAATCCTATCATCCTGCCGGTTGTGGCTTTGAGCTCTTTTTTTTATGTTTTCGCTCCTCTTGCGAGCTGTAATGGAGCTAAGATCTTGTTATTTTTTTCGAACATTTTTATTAATAATTTGGCCGCATGCATCGTTCAAATGCAGAGGCTAGAGGTGAGCCTCTTTTTCCAAAAAAATGTAGCCCCTAAGTGTGGTTTTGATAATTAATGACAATATTTTGAATTAATGTTTTATTGGGATATATTTGAAGGAATAATCCATAGGTGGTGTGCTAAGAATATTAGATAGATTCAAGGATGAATGCCACAAAATGAAGATATGTTGTAAGCTTTGGTATCAACATATTCCCACGAAGCATCAAGTGCATTGAGTTTTATATGAAGAAATGTTCCATAGCATGAATGAAGTATACATAGTTGATTTCAAAAGAATACGATCAAAATCCTCCGAAGAAGTCGTCCTCGTATCCCTCTCTGGTAATCCTGTGCCCATGAGGTCCAGAGAAATCTCTCTGGACATATCATGTGCACGAGCCTCCTGACCCCGTTCACATGGGGGGACGAGTGTTAAACTCTTTGGATACCCCGTGTACATGGGGTCCCTGACCCCATGCCCTCGGGGACCGAGTTTGGCTCTTGGGGTCTCATGTCTAGTGAGTTTACTAGTTGGAGCCATTAAGATTGATTTCATTGACGCATCATATGCCGGCCAAGCTGCATGCAGCATGGCGCAAAAACCATTGACGGACGTAGCGTGCGGTGAGACACGACTCTAGGTGTAGGGGTCCGGGTTGCCGCACTGCCGCGTCAACGAGGAGGGATGACGGTGACAAACGCACGAACGTGCGGCCCTGTCTCAAAGTTGTTGAAGGTAGACTGAGTGGGATGGGCCTGGCCCAAGTGCACAATGTACTTCTATTTTTATTTAATTTTATTTAAGGTTAGCTCATGTTTTGGGTTTGTTTGAGGGTCCAAAAGACCTAAAAAATCATCAAACTTTTTATATAGTCTTTTTGGTCCAAGAGAAAGCCGCATAAAAACTCTCAAGATCGGTTGAGCGTATATCCCCTCTAGGCCATAGACCTAGATCCCTACATAAGAGCTTCAGAAGGCTAGAAATGTAGATGCTTTGAAGAAAGGAGTTAAACTTCATCATTCAAGTGCAGTGGATCCGATGAAGATTTGTGGTGCTAGGAAAGAAAACGAATCTACTGCTTCATGTAGGCGTGTGAGAGTATGTGATGATGTCGTTGGGTCGCTTATTGGAGATTGTGTTTGGATGTTATGTTTGTGCGCCTCGTTCATTATGACTTTCCTTAGATCACCTTTCGGAACCACAATCCGGTCCTCGAAGAACAAAGTGTCTCTGTCATCAATGCGATAGCACTTGTATTTGGAAAGACCCTTGTCGATACCACGTTTCACCTTCTTAACCATGGCATCAAGGAGTTGTGCCTCACGAATTTGATCTTCCAAAGTAGGAGATACTATGAGGTTGGCAAGAAAGCCTTGAGGAACAACTTGGAGATTCAGCTTGCGGAGAGCTTCACAAAGATCCGGCTGGAAAGGCTTGAGAATTAAGCTGTTGCAATAAGCTTTCCTGCTTAAAGCATCTGCAATGACATTTGCTTTGCCTGGAGTATATTCGATACTCAGATTGTACTCTTGAATCATTTCGACCCATCGAGTCTGCCTGAGGTTGAGGTTGGGCTGAGTGAAGATATACTTGAGACTCTTGTGATCAGTGAAAATGTCCACTTGTCTTCCCAACAAGAGATGTCTCCACGTAATCAATGCATGGACAACTGCCGCCAACTCAAGATCGTGAGTGGGGTAGTTCTTCTCGTTGGGCTTCAACTGCCGAGAAGTATAAGCCACAACTTTCTTCTCTTGCATTAACACAGCACCGAGACCTTGGAGAGAAGCATCACAGAAAACTTCATACGGCTTGGATTCATCAGGAGGAGTCAAGACAGGAGCTGTGACTAGTTTCTGTTTGAGAGTATTGAAAGCGACGTCACACTCAGGAGACCAGACATACTTCACATGCTTCTGTAGGAGGTTGGAAAGAGGCTTTGCAATCTTGGAGAAATTCTCAACGAATCTTCGGCAATAGCTTGCAAGACCCAGAAAACTGCGGAGCTGCTTGACATTTTGAGGAGGTTCCCAATCCAGAACTGCGGACACCTTCTCGGGGTTAACAGCGATGCCTTTGGCGGAGATGATGTGACCAAGGAAAAGAACTTCATCGAGCCAAAACTCACATTTGGAGAACTTCGCATGGAATTGGTACTCTCTGAGCTTGTCGAGCACCAATCGCAAATGTTTGGCATGATCCTGCTTATTCTTGGAGAAGACCAAGATATCATCGAGATACACCAGAACGAATTCATTGGTATAGGGGTTGAAGATGAAATTCATCATCCGAGAGAACACCGGAGGAGCATTGACAAGGCCGAAAGACACGACAGTATATTCATAAGAACCAAAGCTTGTTCTGAATGCTGTCTTGGGAATATCTTCTTCATGAATGTGAATCTGATGATAACCCATACGAAGGTCAAGCTTCGAGAATACTTTAGCACCTTTGAGTTGCTCAAATAGCTCATTGATGTTGGGAAGTGGATACTTGTTCTTGATTGTCTTCTTGTTCAATGGACGGTAGTCGACACAAAGTCGGTCCGTGCCATCCTTCTTCTTGACAAAAAGAACACCACAACCCCATGGAGAAGAACTCGGTCTGATCAAACCCAGACGTTCTTGTTCATCGAGCTGCTTCTTCAATTCCTTCAGCTCGTTTGGTCCAAGCTTGTATGGACGCTTGCAAACGGGTACAGTACCAGGCTCTAGTTCGATAACGAACTCAACTGGCCAATGCGGAGGCATACCCAGAAGCTCTTCTGGAAAGACATCTTGATACTCGCAAACGACTGGAATTTGAGAGATGGCATCCAATTCGCCCTTCTCATTGAGAGAGAAAAACCGAATGGTTTCATCACGAGCGGCAAAAATAATCACATCCTCAGACGAGTGTGTCAATTGAATTTCTCTAGCAGCACAATCAAGTTGAGCCTTGTGCTTAGAAAGCCAGTCCATCCCGAGAATAAGATCAAGATCCGAGTCACCAAGAACAATTGGAGAAGACTGAAATTTATAGTCGCCCATCTTGATGGAAATATCCGGAACCATCATACTAGAACTCAAACGTTTACCCGGAGAAACGACATCCATGGGTTTACTCAGATGAGAACAAGTGAATTCATGCTTGGCAAAAAACGGTCTTGACATGAAACAAAGCGATGCACCAGTATCAAAAAGAACTTTTGCAGGAATATCATTAACTGAGAGATTACCCATTATCACATCAGTAGATTCCTCCGCTTGAGCTGCATTCATCATGTTCACCTTGGCAGACTTTGGGTTATGCTTGACCACTGCATTGCTGGAAGATCTGACAGGAGGAGGAGGAGGAGGAAGACGCCTCTGGTTGAAGCACTTGTTAGCATAGTGACCTTTCTGCTGTCATTTGTTGCAAGTCACCTCTGAGAGTGGACGGTGATAAGGAGCATTGGACTTTGGAGCTTGATTCTGAGACTTGTTCTGATAACCAGAGTTGGAAGAGTTTGAAGAACCATGGCCACCTTTGTTCTTCTGCTGGTAAGGTTGACGAAACGGAGGAGGAGGAGGCAACCAGAACTTTTGTTGCTTAGCTGTCACAAGTGAGGAAGAAGAAGACTGAACTGCGTCTCTGACTCTCTTCTTAGAAGCCTCACACTTGAGCTGAGCAGCCTCTTGCTTCAGTGCCATATTGTAGAATTGATCAAAGTGAGTAGGCTCAACAAGAACGAGAGCTAACTGCAGATCCTCTTTAAGGCCACCTCTGAAGTGATAGATCATGCTCTTCTCATCAGGAACGTCTTGTTTAGCGAAGCGAGCAAGTTTCTGAAACTGAATGTTGTATTGATACACAGACATGTTTCCTTGCTTGAGATTGCGGAACTCCTCACGCTTGCTCTCAACAACACTTTGTGGAATGTGGTGCGCTTTGAAGTCCCGACATAAGTCAGTCCAAGTGATCACACGACCTCCTCTGGAATCTTTGTATTGCTGAAACCAATCAGCAGCTTGGTCCTTGAGCTGGAAAGAAGCGAACTTGACAAAGTCCTCAGGCCTGACATTGCTACATTCAAAATGCTTGTTGATGTCCACGAGCCAATCATCGGCATCCGTGGCCTCGGCACAGTAGCTGAAAGACTTGGGCTGATTTGCGAGAAACTGGTTGAGAGTGGCAAAGTGAAGCTGATTGTTGCCTTGACCTTGATTGCCTTGCCCTTGAGTACGTTCTTGCAAGAGTTGCAGAATCATCTGAGCATTGGCGTTGGTGGCTGCCATGATTGCTTGCCATGCCTCCGGAGGTGGAGGTGGTGGCGGAGGGTTCGCTTGACTCCCTTCATTGCGATCCGGATTCTGACGCGTTGGCGGAGCCATCCTGAAGAGGGTGACATCCGTTAGCATCTTGATAGACAAAAGATAAGTAGAATCAACGGATAGAAATTGCAACATATAGTCTTCACAATAAACATTCGAACGAAGATGAACGAATGAATTCCGTAGTAAATCATCACACTTCCATAGGTTGAGAAGCCACTTGAAAAAGATATGGAATGAACATATGAATTCGAAGGAACTCGAATACCACAATACAAAATAAAACAAAGTATTGACTTGCAAAATAAGCCGGAACAAACATATGATAGAGGTTTCGTCCGAAGTTTTCATGGTGGGGCCCACATGGGCTCAATCGTACAGCACCATCATGTACAAGGCTGTGCACATGACATACGAAGCGTCCCCGAGTCGGCAAAGCCATGGACTCTTTAAGACACAACGAGACCACTGTAAAATCAACCGTATACAGGCGGACCACTAGACGTCGAATCCCAATCTCATATCATGCATCTGTCGGAAAGAAATCCTAAGGTTACTTGAATTCCCACTTATAAACTCCCGAAACTTTCTGGTTATGCAATCTGGTGTAGGGGATACAGGGGACACAAATATATATCACCCAAACTAGCAATCCCTAGATCCAGCTGTATCCATCCGTCAACACATAACCAAGAAACCTTCGGAAATTGTTTACCTCAACCTTCGAAAAACATCCTTATGCAAGTTATGGCAATACTCCCGAACTCCCGCCCCAGTACTGGGTGGCGTCGAGGTGATCTCACCAACAACTGCATAAAAGAGATTTCGATGTCGGCGAAACTCAGGTATTCCAGAACTGCAACGATAAAATTGTGACGACAACACCTCGGAGCTCAACTCCCCGGGACACTGCCACAACCCCTAAATGACAGGAGGCACCAAGAACAATGTTCTCGTCACAAATCCATCGGAACGACTCCAAGATACCCGCGTGATCCTAAAATTTTTTTTAGTGAAATTTGAGGAGAGAATAGTCAAAACTTCTACGTCAGGAGACCTCACCAGAGCGCCGAAGGGACTGAGGAGTTAAAAGAATCCTACTCTCCGATATATATAATCCTAAGACTCAAAACATTTTGTTCTAGACTCAACAGCGTCAGCGATTCGATCAAGCAAGGGGCTCCTAAGTCGGGGATGGCTCTGATTACCAACTTGTAACGCCCACGATGCGGCTATATCTCCCACGTGTCGAGGCACGACTTAGAGGCATAACCGCATAGTGGTTTTGTCGCAAGAAGGGTCATCTTCACACAATCCCATGTAATGAACAAGAATGGGATAAGGAGTTGGCTTACAATCGCCACTTCACACAATACATAAATAAATATCATCCATCATCCAAAATACAATCATATAGACCGACTACGGTCAAAATCCAGATGAAAATAAGACAACCCCAAATGCTAGATCCCCGATCGTCCCAACTGGGCTCCACTACTGATCATCAGGAAAAGACACATAGTAACGACCACGTTCCTCGTCGAACTCCCACTTGAGATTGACGCCATCGTCTGCACTGGCATCGTCGGCACCTGCAACTAGTTTTGGAAGTATCTGTGAGTCACGGGGACTCAGCAATCTCACACCCACGAGATCAAGACTATTTAAGCTTATAGGACAAGAGGTGCAAAGAGGTGGAGCTGCAGCGGCAAAAGCATATATGGTGGCTACATTGCGCAAATGAGAGCGAGAAGAGAAGCAATGGAACGGACGTCATCTAGCAATGACCAAGAAGAGGTCCTGAACACCTACTTACCTCATACATAACACAGACCGTGTTCACTTCCCGGACTCCGCCGAGAAGAGACCATCACGGTTACACACGCACTTGGTGTATTTTAATTTGGTCAAGTGACAAGTTATCTACAACCGGACATTAATAAATTCCCATCTGCCTCATAACCGCGGGCACGGCTTTCGAAAGATAATACCCTGCAGGGGTGTCCCAACTTAGCCCATCATAAGCTCTCACGGTCAACGAAGGATAAACCTTCTCCCGGAAAGACCCGATCAGTCTCGGAATCCCGGTTTACAAGACATCTCGACAATGGTAAAACAAGACCAGCAAAGCCGCCCGAATGTGCCGACAAATCCCGATAGGAGCTGCACATATCTCGTTCTCAGGGCACACCGGATAAGTCAAGCTACGAGTAAAACCAGACCTCGAGTTTCCCCGAGGTGGCCCCGCAGGCTGCTCGGTTCGGACCAACACTCGAAGGAGCACTGGCCCAGGGGGGTTAAAATAGGATGACCCTCGGGCTCGCGAAAACCCGGGGGAAAAGGTTTAGGTAACAAATAGTAAAACCAAGGTTGGGCCTTGCTGGAAGAGTTTTATTCAAGGCGAACTGTCAAGGGGGTCCCATAAATCACCCGATCGCGTAAGGAACGCAAACTCAAGGAACATAAACCCGGTATAACAGTAACTAGGGCGGCAAGAGTGGAACAAAACATCCGGCATAAGGCCGAGCCTTCCACCCTTTACCAGATATATATAGATGCATTAATTAAATAAGAGATATTGTGATATCCCAACATATCCATGTTCCGACATGGAACAAACTTCAACTTCACCTGCAACTAGCAACGCTATAAGAGGGGCTGAGCAAAAGCGGTAACATAGCCAAACAACGGTTTGCTAGGAAAGGATGGTTAGGGCTGACATGGCTAAAATAGGAGACATGATATAGCAAGTGATAGGTAGCGAGCATGGCAATAGAGCGAACAACTAGCATAGCAAAGATAGAAGTGATTTCGAGGGGTGGTCATCTTGCCTGCAAGATTCTCAGAGTTGTCGAAAGCTTGATCCTCGTAAGCGTACTCGACAGGTTCCTCGTTCACGAACTCGTCTCCCGGCTCTACCCAAGACAAGAACACAAACAAACGGAACCACAATCAACAACGAGAAATGCGCAAGCAACATGATGCAAAACATGTATGATATGCAAGATATGATATGCGATGCGAATGCGTGCTCCGGAAGGAAAATGATGAACATGGCAGTAACTTGGCAAACCAAGCATGCCACTGGAAAGATGAGATGATTTCGGTCGAAATCGATATAAAGATCACCGGAATCGGATGCACGGTTTGCAAATGGCAAGCTAAACAAGAATGACACTAATCTGCGATAAACAGCAAGATAGCACCTAAAATGCAACAAGCAACAATGCTACAGCACCCCAACATAGAAACAAAGCACATGAAAGTAATCTACAGGAGATGCTTGACAAAAGATGAACACTGAGCTACTGCTAGTTTACAACATATCAAGCTCAAACAAGCATGGCAAAAGTGCAAAAGATTACAGGTTCACAGACTTGGTGAAAAACTGGACATGACAGAAATCAGCATCAGGTAGCAATGTTCAGAGCACGAAATCAACATGCTACAGGAACTTAACATAGCAAAACAAGGCATGGTAGTGTTCTACTAAATGCACTTGACAAAAGTTCCTTACTGACCATAAGCCAAAAAGGACCAGAAGATATGATGGCAAGCATGTAAACATAGCAAGTTTCGTTATCAGGTTTCAGACTTAGCAGAAAGAGAGCATGGCAGAAATATAAATATGTAGGCCTCTTTGTGAGCTTGATGCACTCAATACAGAGCAATGCATGACAAACCAAGCATACCTACAGCAACATGGAATGTTTATGAAGATATACATGGCAAGAACAATTGCATAGCATGTATGGATCAACTACAATAAGCTTGGCAAAAATGCATGTCATGTTAAGAATCTGCCAGAAATATTTTATAGCAAAAGTAGAGCAAGATTGCGTCATGCTATGGTACTCTAAAATTGCAAACAATTGCAGTAATGGATCAATTACAACTATAGCTACAAAACACCCTTACTGAACATCTCCAAAATATGCATGGATCTCTCGGTAGCATCAAGTTTACATGGCAATAAAGTTACAGCAGACAAGGACTTAGAGAAATCACTAAGTCCCTGAAATCAGAAATATTACGGGGCCTACTTTACATGCTTGTGATAGTCACCACAAAGATCACAAAACTACATGGACTATACCACTGGAAATATGACATGGCATACTTCAAAACACATGTAGAGCTCATGCTCAAAAGATGCACAGAATAAATGATACAAAAATGACAAATCTCCAAGTTCTGATAAGAACCAGAGATTAACAGCAACTAGCCCTCTTCCAACGAAGATTTGGGCATCAAGATGACCTCTAATGAACATGGTGCAATTGAACAAAATGAATAGCATCACGAAACGAACAATTTGACATATTATACGCGCGAATCGGAGCTACATGCAAGAAGTTATCGCATCTCGAACAGGAGCACATGCTGAAGTTTTCCTGGGACTCGGAAGAAAT